>NW_026728082.1:677500-777050 GCF_030684315.1 Stegostoma tigrinum
AAAGGGACGCACTGACTGAGTAAAATGGGATGCAGTGACTGAGGGACATGGGATGCAGTGACACACGGACATGGGATGCACTGACTGAGGGACATGGTATGCAGTGACACACGGACATGGGATGCAGTGACACACGGACATGGGATGCAGTGACTGAGGGAAATGGGATGCAGTGAGTGTGGGAAATTGAATTCATCGTCTGTGAGATACGGAAAACAGTGACTGATGGAAATGTGATGCAGTGACTGCGGTGAAGGAGATGCAGTGATTGAGTAAATGGGATGCAGTGACTGAGTGAAATGTGATGCAGTGACTGAGTGAAATGGGATGCACTGACCGAGTGAAATGAGATGCAGTGACTGAGGGAAATGGGATGCAATCACTGAGTGAATTGCGTTGCAGAGACTGAGGGAAAGGTGCTGCTGTGACGATGGGAAATGGGATGCAGTGAGTGTGGGAAATTGAATGCAGTATCTGTGAGATAAGGGAAACAGTGACTGATGGAAATGGGATGCACTTACTGTGTTGAAGGAGATGCAGTGATTGAGTGAAATGGGATGCAGTGACTGATTAAAATACGATGCAGTGACTGTGTGAAATGGGATGCAGTGACTGTGGTGAAGGAGATGCAGTGACTGAGGGAAATGGGATGCAGTGACTGAGTGAAATGGGATACAGTGACTGAGGGAAATGGGATGCAGTGACAGTGTGACATGAGCTGCAGTGTCTGATGGAAATGTCATGCAGTACCTGATGGAAATGGGATGCAGTGACTGAGGTACTGGGAAGGAGTGACTGAGTTCATGGGGATGCAGTGCCCGAGCGGACTTGGGGTGCAGTGAGTGAGTGAAATGGGACACAGTGCTTGAGTGAAATGAGATGCAGTGACTGAGGGAAATGGGATGCAGTGACTGAGGGAAATGGGATGCAGTGGCTGAGTGAAATGGGATGCACTGACTCTTGGAAACGGGATGCAGTGACTGTTGGAAATGGATTGCATTGACTGTTGGCAAACGGATGCAGTGACTGAGGGAAAGGAGATGCAGTGACTGTGGGAAATGGCATACTGTGACTGAGGGTAATGGGATGCAGTGACTGAGGGACATGGGATGCAGTGACTGAGGGACATGAGATGCAGTGACTGAGAGACATGGGATGCACTGACACACGGACATGGGATGCCGCGACACACGGACGTGGGATGCAGTGACTGAGGGAAATGTGATGCAGTGACTGAGGGAAATGGGATGCACTGACTGAGTGAAATGTGATGCACTGACTGAGTGAAATGTGATTCAGTCACTGAGTGAAATGGGATGCAGTGACTGAGTGAAATGCGATGCAGTGACCGAGTGAAATGCGATGCAGTGACTGAGGGAAATGGGATGCAGTGACTGAGGGAAATGGGATGCAGTATTTGTAGGAAGGAGGATGCAATCACTGAGTGAAATGCGATGCAGAGACTGAGGGAAAGGAGATGCTGTGACTGTGGGAAATGGGATGCAGTGACTGCTTGAAATGGGATGCAGTGACTGAGGGGAATGGGATTTAGTCACTGAGTGAAATTGGATGCAGTCGCTCAGTGAAATGGGATGCATCACTGAGTGCAATGGGATGCAGTGACTGGGTGAAATTGGATGCAGTCACTGAGTGAAATCGGATGCAGTGACTGAGGGAAATGGGATGCACTGACCGAGTGAAATGAGATGCAGTGACTGACGGAAATGGGATGCAGTGACTGAGGGAAATTGGGTGCAGTATTTGTGGGAAGAAGGATGCAATCACTGAGTGAAATGAGATGATGAGACTGAGGGAAAGGTGATGCTGTGACTATGGGAATTGGGATGCAGTGAGTGTAGGAAATTGAATGCACCGTCTGTGAGATACGGGAAACAGTGACTGATGGAAATGTGATGCAGTGATTGAGTGAAATGGGATGCAGTGACTGAGTGAAATGTGATGCAGTGACTGCTTGAAATGGGATGCAGTGACTGAGGGAAATGGGATGCAGTGACTGAGTGAAATGTGATTTAGTCACTGAGTGAAATGGGGTGCAGTCGCTGAGTGAAATGGGATGCATCACTGAGTGCAATGGGTTGCAGTGACTGGGTGAAATGGGATGCAGTGACTGAGTGAAATCGGATGTAGTGACTGAGGGAAATGGGATGCTCTGACCGAGTGAAATGAGATGCAGTGACTGACGGAAATGGGATGCAGTGACTGAGGGAAATGGGGTGCAGTATTTGTGGGAAGAAGGATGCAATCACTGAGTGAAATGAGATGATGAGACTGAGGGCAAGGAGATGCTGTGACTATGGGAAATGGGATGCACTGAGTGTGGGAAATTGAATGCAGCGTTTGTGAGATACGGGAAACAGTGACTGATGGAAATGGGATGCAGTAACAGTGTTGAAGGAGATGCAGTAACTGTGTTGAAGGAGATGCAGTGACTGAGTGAAATGGGATGCTGTGACTGAGTGAAATGGGATGCAGTCACTGAGTGAATTGGGATGCAGTAACTGAGTGAAATGGGATGCAGTGACTGATGGAAATTGGATGCAGTGACAGAGTGACATGAGGTGCAGTGACTGAGTGAAATGAGATGCAGTGTCTGATTGAAATGTGATGCAGTGACTGAGGGAAATGGGATGCAGTGACTGAGGTACTGGGAAGGAGTGACTGAGTGAAATGCGATGCAGTGACTGAGTGAAATGAGATGCACTGACTGATGGAAATTGGATGCAGTGACAGAGCGACAAAAGCTGCAGTGACTGAGTGAAATGAGAAGCATTGAATGCACTGTCTGTGAGATACGGGAAACAGTGACTGATGGAAATGGGATGCAGTGACTGAGTGAAATGGGATGCAGTGACTGAGTGAAATGAGATGCAGTGACTGAGTGAAATGGGATGCAGTGACTGAGTGAAATGGGACGCAGTGACTGAGGGACATGGGATGCAGTGACTGAGGGACATGGGATGCAGTGACTGAGGGACATGGGATGCAGTGACAGAGTGAAATGAGCTGCAGTGACAGAGGTACTGGGAAGGAGTTTCAGAGTTAATAGGGAATCAGTGCCCGAGCGGGCATGGGTTGCAGTGACTGAGGGAAATGGTATACAGTGCCTGACCGAAAAGGGACGCACTGACTGAGTAAAATGGGATGCAGTGACTGAGGGACATGGGATGCAGTGACACACGGACATGGGATGCACTGACTGAGGGACATGGTATGCAGTGACACACGGACATGGGATGCAGTGACACACGGACATGGGATGCAGTGACTGAGGGAAATGGGATGCAGTGAGTGTGGGAAATTGAATTCATCGTCTGTGAGACACGGAAAACAGTGACTGATGGAAATGTGATGCAGTGACTGCGGTGAAGGAGATGCAGTGATTGAGTAAATGGGATGCAGTGACTGAGTGAAATGTGATGCAGTGACTGAGTGAAATGGGATGCACTGACCGAGTGAAATGAGATGCAGTGACTGAGGGAAATGGGATGCAATCACTGAGTGAATTGCGTTGCAGAGACTGAGGGAAAGGTGCTGCTGTGACGATGGGAAATGGGATGCAGTGAGTGTGGGAAATTGAATGCAGTATCTGTGAGATAAGGGAAACAGTGACTGATGGAAATGGGATGCACTTACTGTGTTGAAGGAGATGCAGTGATTGAGTGAAATGGGATGCAGTGACTGATTAAAATACGATGCAGTGACTGTGTGAAATGGGATGCAGTGACTGTGGTGAAGGAGATGCAGTGACTGAGGGAAATGGGATGCAGTGACTGAGTGAAATGGGATACAGTGACTGAGGGAAATGGGATGCAGTGACAGTGTGACATGAGCTGCAGTGTCTGATGGAAATGTCATGCAGTACCTGATGGAAATGGGATGCAGTGACTGAGGTACTGGGAAGGAGTGACTGAGTTCATGGGGATGCAGTGCCCGAGCGGACTTGGGGTGCAGTGAGTGAGTGAAATGGGACACAGTGCTTGAGTGAAATGAGATGCAGTGACTGAGGGAAATGGGATGCAGTGACTGAGGGAAATGGGATGCAGTGGCTGAGTGAAATGGGATGCACTGACTCTTGGAAACGGGATGCAGTGACTGTTGGAAATGGATTGCATTGACTGTTGGCAAACGGATGCAGTGACTGAGGGAAAGGAGATGCAGTGACTGTGGGAAATGGCATACTGTGACTGAGGGTAATGGGATGCAGTGACTGAGGGACATGGGATGCAGTGACTGAGGGACATGAGATGCAGTGACTGAGAGACATGGGATGCACTGACACACGGACATGGGATGCCGCGACACACGGACGTGGGATGCAGTGACTGAGGGAAATGTGATGCAGTGACTGAGGGAAATGGGATGCACTGACTGAGTGAAATGTGATGCACTGACTGAGTGAAATGTGATTCAGTCACTGAGTGAAATGGGATGCAGTGACTGAGTGAAATGCGATGCAGTGACCGAGTGAAATGCGATGCAGTGACTGAGGGAAATTGGATGCAGTGACTGAGGGAAATGGGATGCAGTATTTGTAGGAAGGAGGATGCAATCACTGAGTGAAATGCGATGCAGAGACTGAGGGAAAGGAGATGCTGTGACTGTGGGAAATGGGATGCAGTGACTGCTTGAAATGGGATGCAGTGACTGAGGGGAATGGGATTTAGTCACTGAGTGAAATTGGATGCAGTCGCTCAGTGAAATGGGATGCATCACTGAGTGCAATGGGATGCAGTGACTGGGTGAAATTGGATGCAGTCACTGAGTGAAATCGGATGCAGTGACTGAGGGAAATGGGATGCACTGACCGAGTGAAATGAGATGCAGTGACTGACGGAAATGGGATGCAGTGACTGAGGGAAATGGGGTGCAGTATTTGTGGGAAGAAGGATGCAATCACTGAGTGAAATGAGATGATGAGACTGAGGGAAAGGAGATGCTGTGACTATGGGAATTGGGATGCAGTGAGTGTAGGAAATTGAATGCACCGTCTGTGAGATACGGGAAACAGTGACTGATGGAAATGTGATGCAGTGATTGAGTGAAATGGGATGCAGTGACTGAGTGAAATGTGATGCAGTGACTGCTTGAAATGGGAGGCAGTGACTGAGGGAAATGGGATGCAGTGACTGAGTGAAATGTGATTTAGTCACTGAGTGAAATGGGGTGCAGTCGCTGAGTGAAATGGGATGCATCACTGAGTGCAATGGGTTGCAGTGACTGGGTGAAATGGGATGCAGTGACTGAGTGAAATCGGATGTAGTGACTGAGGGAAATGGGATGCTCTGACCGAGTGAAATGAGATGCAGTGACTGACGGAAATGGGATGCAGTGACTGAGGGAAATGGGGTGCAGTATTTGTGGGAAGAAGGATGCAATCACTGAGTGAAATGAGATGATGAGACTGAGGGCAAGGAGATGCTGTGACTATGGGAAATGGGATGCACTGAGTGTGGGAAATTGAATGCAGCGATTGTGAGATACGGGAAACAGTGACTGATGGAAATGGGATGCAGTAACAGTGTTGAAGGAGATGCAGTAACTGTGTTGAAGGAGATGCAGTGACTGAGTGAAATGGGTTGCTGTGACTGAGTGAAATGGGATGCAGTCACTGAGTGAATTGGGATGCAGTAACTGAGTGAAATGGGATGCAGTGACTGAGTGAAATGAGATGCACTGACTGATGGAAATTGGATGCAGTGACAGAGCGACAAAAGCTGCAGTGACTGAGTGAAATGAGAAGCATTGAATGCACTGTCTGTGAGATACGGGAAACAGTGACTGATGGAAATGGGATGCAGTGACTGAGTGAAATGGTATGCAGTGACTGAGTGAAATGAGATGCAGTGACTGAGTGAAATGGGATGCAGTGACTGAGTGAAATGGGACGCAGTGACTGAGGGACATGGGATGCAGTGACTGAGGGACATGGGATGCAGTGACAGAGTGAAATGAGCTGCAGTGACAGAGGTACTGGGAAGGAGTTTCAGAGTTAATAGGGAATCAGTGCCCGAGCGGGCATGGGTTGCAGTGACTGAGGGAAATGGTATACAGTGCCTGACCGAAAAGGGACGCACTGACTGAGTAAAATGGGATGCAGTGACTGAGGGACATGGGATGCAGTGACACACGGACATGGGATGCACTGACTGAGGGACATGGTATGCAGTGACACACGGACATGGGATGCAGTGACACACGGACATGGGATGCAGTGACTGAGGGAAATGGGATGCAGTGAGTGTGGGAAATTGAATTCATCGTCTGTGAGATACGGAAAACAGTGACTGATGGAAATGTGATGCAGTGACTGCGGTGAAGGAGATGCAGTGATTGAGTAAATGGGATGCAGTGACTGAGTGAAATGTGATGCAGTGACTGAGTGAAATGGGATGCACTGACCGAGTGAAATGAGATGCAGTGACTGAGGGAAATGGGATGCAATCACTGAGTGAATTGCGTTGCAGAGACTGAGGGAAAGGTGCTGCTGTGACGATGGGAAATGGGATGCAGTGAGTGTGGGAAATTGAATGCAGTATCTGTGAGATAAGGGAAACAGTGACTGATGGAAATGGGATGCACTGACTGTGTTGAAGGAGATGCAGTGATTGAGTGAAATGGGATGCAGTGACTGTAGTGAAGGAGATGCAGTGACTGAGGGAAATGGGATGCAGTGACTGAGTGAAATGGGATACAGTGACTGAGGGAAATGGGATGCAGTGACAGAGTGACATGAGCTGCAGTGTCTGATGGAAATGTCATGCAGTACCTGATGGAAATGGGATGCAGTGACTGAGGTACTGGGAAGGAGTGACTGAGTTCATGGGGATGCAGTGCCCGAGCGGACTTGGGGTGCAGTGAGTGAGTGAAATGGGACACAGTGCTTGAGTGAAATGAGATGCAGTGACTGAGGGAAATGGGATGCAGTGACTGAGTGAAATGGGGTGCAGTGAGTGAGTGAAATGGGACACAGTGCTTGAGTGAAATGAGATGCAGTGACTGAGGGAAATGGGATGCAGTGACTGAGTGAAATGAGATGCAGTGACTGAGGGAAATGGGATGCAATCACTGAGTGAATTGCGTTGCAGAGACTGAGGGAAAGGAGATGCTGTGACGATGGGAAATGGGATGCAGTGAGTGTGGGAAATTGAATGCAGTATCTGTGAGATAAGGGAAACAGTGACTGATGGAAATGGGATGCACTGACTGTGTTGAAGGAGATGCAGTGATTGAGTGAAATGGGATGCAGTGACTGTAGTGAAGGAGATGTAGTGACTGAGGGAAATGGGATGCAGTGACTGAGTGAAATGGGATACAGTGACTGAGGGAAATGGGATGCAGTGACAGAGTGACATGAGCTGCAGTGTCTGATGGAAATGTCATGCAGTACCTGATGGAAATGGGATGCAGTGACTGAGGTACTGGGAAGGAGTGACTGAGTTCATGGGGATGCAGTGCCCGAGCGGACTTGGGGTGCAGTGAGTGAGTGAAATGGGACACAGTGCTTGAGTGAAATGAGATGCAGTGACTGAGTGAAATGAGATGCAGTGACTGAGGGAAATGGGACGCAGTGTCAGAGTGAAATGGGATGCAGTCAATGAGTGAAATGGCGTGCAGTGATTGAGTGATGTGGGATGCAGTGACTGAGGGAAATGGGATGCAGTGGCTGAGTGAAATGGGATGCACTGACTCTTGGAAACGGGATGCAGTGACTGTTGGAAATGGATTGCATTGACTGTTGGCAAACGGATGCAGTGACTGAGGGAAAGGAGATGCAGTGACTGTGGGAAAAGGCATACTGTGACTGAGGGTAATGGGATGCAGTGACTGAGGGACATGGGATGCAGTAACTGTGTTGAAGGAGATGCAGTAACTGTGTTGAAGGAGATGCAGTGACTGAGTGAAATGGGATGCAGTGACTGAGTGAAATGGGATGCAGTCACTGAGTGAATTGGGATGCAGTAACTGAGCGAAATGGGATGCAGTGACTGATGGAAATTGGATGCAGTGACAGAGTGACATGAGGTGCAGTGACTGAGTGAAATGAGATGCAGTGTCTGATTGAAATGTGATGCAGTGACTGAGGGAAATGGGATGCAGTGACTGAGGTACTGGGAAGGAGTGACTGAGTGAAATGCGATGCAGTGACTGAGTGAAATGAGATGCACTGACTGATGGAAATGGGATGCAGTGACTGAGTGAAATGGGATGCAGTGACTGAGTGAAATGAGATGCAGTGACTGAGTGAAATGAGATGCAGTGACTGAGTGAAATGGGATGCAGTGACTGAGTGAAATGGGACGCAGTGACTGAGGGACATGGGATGCAGTGACTGAGGGACATGGGATGCAGTGACTGAGGGACATGGGATGCAGTGACAGAGTGAAATGAGCTGCAGTGACAGAGGTACTGGGAAGGAGTTTCAGAGTTAATAGGGAATCAGTGCCCGAGCGGGCATGGGTTGCAGTGACTGAGGGAAATGGGATACAGTGCCTGACCGAAAAGGGACGCACTGACTGAGTAAAATGGGATGCAGTGACTGAGGGACATGGGATGCAGTGACACACGGACATGGGATGCACTGACTGAGGGACATGGTATGCAGTGACACACGGACATGGGATGCAGTGACACACGGACATGGGATGCAGTGACTGAGGGAAATGGGATGCAGTGAGTGTGGGAAATTGAATTCATCGTCTGTGAGATACGGAAAACAGTGACTGATGGAAATGTGATGCAGTGACTGCGGTGAAGGAGATGCAGTGATTGAGTAAATGGGATGCAGTGACTGAGTGAAATGTGATGCAGTGACTGAGTGAAATGGGATGCAGTGACTGAGTGAAATGGGATGCACTGACCGAGTGAAATGAGATGCAGTGACTGAGGGAAATGGGATGCAATCACTGAGTGAATTGCGTTGCAGAGACTGAGGGAAAGGAGATGCTGTGACGATGGGAAATGGGATGCAGTGAGTGTGGGAAATTGAATGCAGTATCTGTGAGATAAGGGAAACAGTGACTGATGGAAATGGGATGCACTGACTGTGTTGAAGGAGATGCAGTGATTGAGTGAAATGGGATGCAGTGACTGTAGTGAAGGAGATGTAGTGACTGAGGGAAATGGGATGCAGTGACTGAGTGAAATGGGATACAGTGACTGAGGGAAATGGGATGCAGTGACAGAGTGACATGAGCTGCAGTGTCTGATGGAAATGTCATGCAGTACCTGATGGAAATGGGATGCAGTGACTGAGGTACTGGGAAGGAGTGACTGAGTTCATGGGGATGCAGTGCCCGAGCGGACTTGGGGTGCAGTGAGTGAGTGAAATGGGACACAGTGCTTGAGTGAAATGAGATGCAGTGACTGAGTGAAATGAGATGCAGTGACTGAGGGAAATGGGACGCAGTGTCAGAGTGAAATGGGATGCAGTCAATGAGTGAAATGGCCTGCAGTGATTGAGTGATGTGGGATGCAGTGACTGAGGGAAATGGGATGCAGTGGCTGAGTGAAATGGGATGCACTGACTCTTGGAAACGGGATGCAGTGACTGTTGGAAATGGATTGCATTGACTGTTGGCAAACGGATGCAGTGACTGAGGGAAAGGAGATGCAGTGACTGTGGGAAATGGCATACTGTGACTGAGGGTAATGGGATGCAGTGACTGAGGGACATGGGATGCAGTGACTGAGGGACATGAGATGCAGTGACTGAGAGACATGGGATGCACTGACACACGGACATGGGATGCCGCGACACACGGACGTGGGATGCAGTGACTGAGGGAAATGTGATGCAGTGACTGAGGGAAATGGGATGCACTGACTGAGTGAAATGTGATGCACTGGCTGAGTGAAATGTGATTCAGTCACTGAGTGAAATGGGATGCAGTGACTGAGTGAAATGCGATGCAGTGACCGAGTGAAATGCGATGCAGTGACTGAGGGAATTGGGATGCAGTGACTGAGGGAAATGGGATGCAGTATTTGTAGGAAGGAGGATGCAATCACTGAGTGAAATGCGATGCAGAGACTGAGGGAAAGGAGATGCTGTGACTGAGTGAAATGGGATGCAGTGACTGCTTGTAATGGGATGCAGTGAATGAGGGGAATGGGATTTAGTCACTGAGTGAAATTGGATGCAGTCGCTCAGTGAAATGGGATGCATCACTGAGTGCAATGGGATGCAGTGACTGGGTGAAATTGGATGCAGTCACTGAGTGAAATCGGATGCAGTGACTGAGGGAAATGGGATGCACTGACCGAGTGAAATGAGATGCAGTGACTGACGGAAATGGGATGCAGTGACTGAGGGAAATGGGGTGCAGTATTTGTGGGAAGAAGGATGCAATCACTGAGTGAAATGAGATGATGAGACTGAGGGAAAGGAGATGCTGTGACTATGGGAATTGGGATGCAGTGAGTGTAGGAAATTGAATGCACCGTCTGTGAGATACGGGAAACAGTGACTGATGGAAATGTGATGCAGTGATTGAGTGAAATGGGATGCAGTGACTGAGTAAATGGGATGCAGTGACTGCTTGAAATGGGATGCAGTGACTGAGTGAAATGGGATGCACTGACCGAGTGAAATGAGATGCAGTGACTGAGGGAAATGGGATGCAATCACTGAGTGAATTGCGTTGCAGAGACTGAGGGAAAGGTGCTGCTGTGACGATGGGAAATGGGATGCAGTGAGTGTGGGAAATTGAATGCAGTATCTGTGAGATAAGGGAAACAGTGACTGATGGAAATGGGATGCACTGACTGTGTTGAAGGAGATGCAGTGATTGAGTGAAATGGGATGCAGTGACTGTAGTGAAGGAGATGCAGTGACTGAGGGAAATGGGATGCAGTGACTGAGTGAAATGGGATACAGTGACTGAGGGAAATGGGATGCAGTGACAGAGTGACATGAGCTGCAGTGTCTGATGGAAATGTCATGCAGTACCTGATGGAAATGGGATGCAGTGACTGAGGTACTGGGAAGGAGTGACTGAGTTCATGGGGATGCAGTGCCCGAGCGGTCTTGGGGTGCAGTGAGTGAGTGAAATGGGACACAGTGCTTGAGTGAAATGAGATGCAGTGACTGAGTGAAATGAGATGCAGTGACTGAGGGAAATGGGACGCAGTGTCAGAGTGAAATGGGATGCAGTCAATGAGTGAAATGGCGTGCAGTGATTGAGTGATGTGGGATGCAGTGACTGAGGGAAATGGGATGCAGTGGCTGAGTGAAATGGGATGCACTGACTCTTGGAAACGGGATGCAGTGACTGTTGGAAATGGATTGCATTGACTGTTGGTAAACGGATGCAGTGACTGAGGGAAAGGAGATGCAGTGACTGTGGGAAATGGCATACTGTGACTGAGGGTAATGGGATGCAGTGACTGAGGGACATGGGATGCAGTGACTGAGGGACATGAGATGCAGTGACTGAGAGACATGGGATGCACTGACACACGGACATGGGATGCCGCGACACACGGACGTGGGATGCAGTGACTGAGGGAAATGTGATGCAGTGACTGAGGGAAATGGGATGCACTGACTGAGTGAAATGTGATGCACTGACTGAGTGAAATGTGATTCAGTCACTGAGTGAAATGGGATGCAGTGACTGAGTGAAATGCGATGCAGTGACCGAGTGAAATGCGATGCAGTGACTGAGGGAAATGGGATGCAGTGACTGAGTGAAATGGGATGCAGTGACTGAGTGAAATGAGATGCAGTGACTGAGTGAAATGGGATGCAGTGACTGAGTGAAATGGGACGCAGTGACTGAGGGACATGGGATGCAGTGACTGAGGGACATGGGATGCAGTGACAGAGTGAAATGAGCTGCAGTGACAGAGGTACTGGGAAGGAGTTTCAGAGTTAATAGGGAATCAGTGCCCGAGCGGGCATGGGTTGCAGTGACTGAGGGAAATGGGATACAGTGCCTGACCGAAAAGGGACGCACTGACTGAGTAAAATGGGATGCAGTGACTGAGGGACATGGGATGCAGTGACACACGGACATGGGATGCACTGACTGAGGGACATGGGATGCAGTGACACACGGACATGGGATGCAGTGACACACGGACATGGGATGCAGTGACTGAGGGAAATGGGATGCAGTGAGTGTGGGAAATTGAATTCATCGTCTGTGAGATACGGAAAACAGTGACTGATGGAAATGTGATGCAGTGACTGCGGTGAAGGAGATGCAGTGATTGAGTAAATGGGATGCAGTGACTGAGTGAAATGTGATGCAGTGACTGAGTGAAATGGGATGCACTGACCGAGTGAAATGAGATGCAGTGACTGAGGGAAATGGGATGCAATCACTGAGTGAATTGCGTTGCAGAGACTGAGGGAAAGGTGCTGCTGTGACGATGGGAAATGGGATGCAGTGAGTGTGGGAAATTGAATGCAGTATCTGTGAGATAAGGGAAACAGTGACTGATGGAAATGGGATGCACTGACTGTGTTGAAGGAGATGCAGTGATTGAGTGAAATGGGATGCAGTGACTGTAGTGAAGGAGATGCAGTGACTGAGGGAAATGGGATGCAGTGACTGAGTGAAATGGGATACAGTGACTGAGGGAAATGGGATGCAGTGACAGAGTGACATGAGCTGCAGTGTCTGATGGAAATGTCATGCAGTACCTGATGGAAATGGGATGCAGTGACTGAGGTACTGGGAAGGAGTGACTGAGTTCATGGGGATGCAGTGCCCGAGCGGTCTTGGGGTGCAGTGAGTGAGTGAAATGGGACACAGTGCTTGAGTGAAATGAGATGCAGTGACTGAGTGAAATGAGATGCAGTGACTGAGGGAAATGGGACGCAGTGTCAGAGTGAAATGGGATGCAGTCAATGAGTGAAATGGCGTGCAGTGATTGAGTGATGTGGGATGCAGTGACTGAGGGAAATGGGATGCAGTGGCTGAGTGAAATGGGATGCACTGACTCTTGGAAACGGGATGCAGTGACTGTTGGAAATGGATTGCATTGACTGTTGGCAAACGGATGCAGTGACTGAGGGAAAGGAGATGCAGTGACTGTGGGAAATGGCATACTGTGACTGAGGGTAATGGGATGCAGTGACTGAGGGACATGGGATGCAGTGACTGAGGGACATGAGATGCAGTGACTGAGAGACATGGGATGCACTGACACACGGACATGGGATGCCGCGACACACGGACGTGGGATGCAGTGACTGAGGGAAATGTGATGCAGTGACTGAGGGAAATGGGATGCACTGACTGAGTGAAATGTGATGCACTGACTGAGTGAAATGTGATTCAGTCACTGAGTGAAATGGGATGCAGTGACTGAGTGAAATGCGATGCAGTGACCGAGTGAAATGCGATGCAGTGACTGAGGGAAATGGGATGCAGTGACTGAGGGAAATGGGATGCAGTATTTGTAGGAAGGAGGATGCAATCACTGAGTGAAATGCGATGCAGAGACTGAGGGAAAGGAGATGCTGTGACTGTGGGAAATGGGATGCAGTGACTGCTTGAAATGGGATGCAGTGACTGAGGGGAATGGGATTTAGTCACTGAGTGAAATTGGATGCAGTCGCTCAGTGAAATGGGATGCATCACTGAGTGCAATGGGATGCAGTGACTGGGTGAAATTGGATGCAGTCACTGAGTGAAATCGGATGCAGTGACTGAGGGAAATGGGATGCACTGACCGAGTGAAATGAGATGCAGTGACTGACGGAAATGGGATGCAGTGACTGAGGGAAATGGGGTGCAGTATTTGTGGGAAGAAGGATGCAATCACTGAGTGAAATGAGATGATGAGACTGAGGGAAAGGTGATGCTGTGACTATGGGAATTGGGATGCAGTGAGTGTAGGAAATTGAATGCACCGTCTGTGAGATACGGGAAACAGTGACTGATGGAAATGTGATGCAGTGATTGAGTGAAATGGGATGCAGTGACTGAGTGAAATGTGATGCAGTGACTGCTTGAAATGGGATGCAGTGACTGAGGGAAATGGGATGCAGTGACTGAGTGAAATGTGATTTAGTCACTGAGTGAAATGGGGTGCAGTCGCTGAGTGAAATGGGATGCATCACTGAGTGCAATGGGTTGCAGTGACTGGGTGAAATGGGATGCAGTGACTGAGTGAAATCGGATGTAGTGACTGAGGGAAATGGGATGCTCTGACCGAGTGAAATGAGATGCAGTGACTGACGGAAATGGGATGCAGTGACTGAGGGAAATGGGGTGCAGTATTTGTGGGAAGAAGGATGCAATCACTGAGTGAAATGAGATGATGAGACTGAGGGCAAGGAGATGCTGTGACTATGGGAAATGGGATGCACTGAGTGTGGGAAATTGAATGCAGCGTTTGTGAGATACGGGAAACAGTGACTGATGGAAATGGGATGCAGTAACAGTGTTGAAGGAGATGCAGTAACTGTGTTGAAGGAGATGCAGTGACTGAGTGAAATGGGATGCTGTGACTGAGTGAAATGGGATGCAGTCACTGAGTGAATTGGGATGCAGTAACTGAGTGAAATGGGATGCAGTGACTGATGGAAATTGGATGCAGTGACAGAGTGACATGAGGTGCAGTGACTGAGTGAAATGAGATGCAGTGTCTGATTGAAATGTGATGCAGTGACTGAGGGAAATGGGATGCAGTGACTGAGGTACTGGGAAGGAGTGACTGAGTGAAATGCGATGCAGTGACTGAGTGAAATGAGATGCACTGACTGATGGAAATTGGATGCAGTGACAGAGCGACAAAAGCTGCAGTGACTGAGTGAAATGAGAAGCATTGAATGCACTGTCTGTGAGATACGGGAAACAGTGACTGATGGAAATGGGATGCAGTGACTGAGTGCAATGGGATGCAGTGACTGAGTGAAATGAGATGCAGTGACTGAGTGAAATGGGATGCAGTGACTGAGTGAAATGGGACGCAGTGACTGAGGGACATGGGATGCAGTGACTGAGGGACATGGGATGCAGTGACTGAGGGACATGGGATGCAGTGACAGAGTGAAATGAGCTGCAGTGACAGAGGTACTGGGAAGGAGTTTCAGAGTTAATAGGGAATCAGTGCCCGAGCGGGCATGGGTTGCAGTGACTGAGGGAAATGGGATACAGTGCCTGACCGAAAAGGGACGCACTGACTGAGTAAAATGGGATGCAGTGACTGAGGGACATGGGATGCAGTGACACACGGACATGGGATGCACTGACTGAGGGACATGGTATGCAGTGACACACGGACATGGGATGCAGTGACACACGGACATGGGATGCAGTGACTGAGGGAAATGGGATGCAGTGAGTGTGGGAAATTGAATTCATCGTCTGTGAGATACGGAAAACAGTGACTGATGGAAATGTGATGCAGTGACTGCGGTGAAGGAGATGCAGTGATTGAGTAAATGGGATGCAGTGACTGAGTGAAATGTGATGCAGTGACTGAGTGAAATGGGATGCACTGACCGAGTGAAATGAGATGCAGTGACTGAGGGAAATGGGATGCAATCACTGAGTGAATTGCGTTGCAGAGACTGAGGGAAAGGTGCTGCTGTGACGACGGGAAATGGGATGCAGTGAGTGTGGAAAATTGAATGCAGTATCTGTGAGATAAGGGAAACAGTGACTGATGGAAATGGGATGCACTGACTGTGTTGAAGGAGATGCAGTGATTGAGTGAAATGGGATGCAGTGACTGATTAAAATACGATGCAGTGACTGTGTGAAATGGGATGCAGTGACTGTGGTGAAGGAGATGCAGTGACTGAGGGAAATGGGATGCAGTGACTGAGTGAAATGGGATACAGTGACTGAGGGAAATGGGATGCAGTGACAGTGTGACATGAGCTGCAGTGTCTGATGGAAATGTCATGCAGTACCTGATGGAAATGGGATGCAGTGACTGAGGTACTGGGAAGGAGTGACTGAGTTCATGGGGATGCAGTGCCCGAGCGGACTTGGGGTGCAGTGAGTGAGTGAAATGGGACACAGTGCTTGAGTGAAATGAGATGCAGTGACTGAGGGAAATGGGATGCAGTGACTGAGGGAAATGGGATGCAGTGGCTGAGTGAAATGGGATGCACTGACTCTTGGAAACGGGATGCAGTGACTGTTGGAAATGGATTGCATTGACTGTTGGCAAACGGATGCAGTGACTGAGGGAAAGGAGATGCAGTGACTGTGGGAAATGGCATACTGTGACTGAGGGTAATGGGATGCAGTGACTGAGGGACATGGGATGCAGTGACTGAGGGACATGAGATGCAGTGACTGAGAGACATGGGATGCACTGACACACGGACATGGGATGCCGCGACACACGGACGTGGGATGCAGTGACTGAGGGAAATGTGATGCAGTGACTGAGGGAAATGGGATGCACTGACTGAGTGAAATGTGATGCACTGACTGAGTGAAATGTGATTCAGTCACTGAGTGAAATGGGATGCAGTGACTGAGTGAAATGCGATGCAGTGACCGAGTGAAATGCGATGCAGTGACTGAGGGAAATGGGATGCAGTGACTGAGGGAAATGGGATGCAGTATTTGTAGGAAGGAGGATGCAATCACTGAGTGAAATGCGATGCAGAGACTGAGGGAAAGGAGATGCTGTGACTGTGGGAAATGGGATGCAGTGACTGCTTGAAATGGGATGCAGTGACTGAGGGGAATGGGATTTAGTCACTGAGTGAAATTGGATGCAGTCGCTCAGTGAAATGGGATGCATCACTGAGTGCAATGGGATGCAGTGACTGGGTGAAATTGGATGCAGTCACTGAGTGAAATCGGATGCAGTGACTGAGGGAAATGGGATGCACTGACCGAGTGAAATGAGATGCAGTGACTGACGGAAATGGGATGCAGTGACTGAGGGAAATGGGGTGCAGTATTTGTGGGAAGAAGGATGCAATCACTGAGTGAAATGAGATGATGAGACTGAGGGAAAGGAGATGCTGTGACTATGGGAATTGGGATGCAGTGAGTGTAGGAAATTGAATGCACCGTCTGTGAGATACGGGAAACAGTGACTGATGGAAATGTGATGCAGTGATTGAGTGAAATGGGATGCAGTGACTGAGTGAAATGTGATGCAGTGACTGCTTGAAATGGGATGCAGTGACTGAGGGAAATGGGATGCAGTGACTGAGTGAAATGTGATTTAGTCACTGAGTGAAATGGGGTGCAGTCGCTGAGTGAAATGGGATGCATCACTGAGTGCAATGGGTTGCAGTGACTGGGTGAAATGGTATACAGTGCCTGACCGAAAAGGGACGCACTGACTGAGTAAAATGGGATGCAGTGACTGAGGGACATGGGATGCAGTGACACACGGACATGGGATGCACTGACTGAGGGACATGGTATGCAGTGACACACGGACATGGGATGCAGTGACACACGGACATGGGATGCAGTGACTGAGGGAAATGGGATGCAGTGAGTGTGGGAAATTGAATTCATCGTCTGTGAGATACGGAAAACAGTGACTGATGGAAATGTGATGCAGTGACTGCGGTGAAGGAGATGCAGTGATTGAGTAAATGGGATGCAGTGACTGAGTGAAATGTGATTCAGTGACTGAGTGAAATGGGATGCACTGACCGAGTGAAATGAGATGCAGTGACTGAGGGAAATGGGATGCAATCACTGAGTGAATTGCGTTGCAGAGACTGAGGGAAAGGTGCTGCTGTGACGATGGGAAATGGGATGCAGTGAGTGTGGGAAATTGAATGCAGTATCTGTGAGATAAGGGAAACAGTGACTGATGGAAATGGGATGCACTGACTGTGTTGAAGGAGATGCAGTGATTGAGTGAAATGGGATGCAGTGACTGTAGTGAAGGAGATGCAGTGACTGAGGGAAATGGGATGCAGTGACTGAGTGAAATGGGATACAGTGACTGAGGGAAATGGGATGCAGTGACAGAGTGACATGAGCTGCAGTGTCTGATGGAAATGTCATGCAGTACCTGATGGAAATGGGATGCAGTGACTGAGGTACTGGGAAGGAGTGACTGAGTTCATGGGGATGCAGTGCCCGAGCGGACTTGGGGTGCAGTGAGTGAGTGAAATGGGACACAGTGCTTGAGTGAAATGAGATGCAGTGACTGAGGGAAATGGGATGCAGTGACTGAGTGAAATGAGATGCAGTGACTGAGAGAAATGGGACGCAGTGTCAGAGTGAAATGGGATGCAGTCAATGAGTGAAATGGCCTGCAGTGATTGAGTGATGTGGGATGCAGTGACTGAGGGAAATGGGATGCAGTGGCTGAGTGAAATGGGATGCACTGACTCTTGGAAACGGGATGCAGTGACTGTTGGAAATGGATTGCATTGACTGTTGGCAAACAGATGCAGTGACTGAGGGAAAGGAGATGCAGTGACTGTGGGAAATGGCATACTGTGACTTAGGGTAATGGGATGCAGTGACTGAGGGGAATGGGATGCAGTGACTGAGTGAAATGGGGTACTGTGACTGAGGAAAGGAGATGCAGTGACTATGGGAAATGGAATGCAGTGACTGAGTGAAATGGGATGCAGTGACTGAGGGTAATGGGATGCAGTGACTGATGGAAATGGGATGCAGTGACTGATGGAAATGGGATGCAGTGTCTGAGGGAAATGGGTTGCTGTGACTGAGCGTACTGTGATGCAGTGACTGAGAGTAATGGGATGTAGTGAATGATGGTAATGGGATGCAGTGACTGAGGGAAATGGCCTGCAGTTACTGAGTGAAATGGCATGCAGTGACTGAGGAAAGGAGATGCAGTGACTGTGGGAAATGGGAAGCGGTGACTGAGTGGAATGTGAAGCATTGAATGAGTGAAATGAGATGCAGTGACTTATTGAAATGGGATGCGGTGACTGTGTGAACTGGGATGCGGTGACTGTGTGAACTGGGATGCGGTGACTGTGTGAACTGGGATGCAGTGGCTGAGTGAAATGCGATGCAGTGACTGAGGTATTGGGAAGGAGTGACTGAATTAATAGGGCTGCAGTGCCCGAGCGGGCTTGGGGTGCAGTGACTTAGGGAAATGGGATACAGTGCCTGAGTGGAATGGGATGCAGTGACTGAGTGAAATGGGATGCAGTGACTGAGTGAAATGCAATGCACTGACTGCGTGAAATGGGATGCAGTGAATAAGTGAAATGAGATGCAGTGGGGAGTGAAATGGGATGCAGTGACTGGTGGAAATGAGATGCATTGACTTAGGGAAACGAAATGCAGTGTCTGTGGGAAATGGGATGCTGCGACTGAGGGTAATGGGATGCAGTGACTGAGGGTAATGGGATGCAGTGACTGAGGTACTGGGAAGGAGTGACTGAGTTAAGAGGGATGCAGTGCCCGAGCGGGCTTGGGGTGCAGTGACTGAGTGAAATGGGATGCACTGACTTCAGGAAAGGAAAAGCAGTGTCTGTGGGAAATGAGATGCTGCGACTGAGGGAAAAGGGATGCAGTGACTGAGTGAAATGGGATGGAGTGACTGACGGAAGTGGGATGCAGTGACTGAGGGAAATGGGATGCAGTGACTGAGGGAAATGGGATGCAGTGACTGAGGGAAATGGGATGCAGTGACTGAGTGAAATGAGATGCAGGGACTGATGGAAATGGTATGCAGTGACTGAGGGAAATGGGATGCAGTCACTGACGGAAATGTGATGCAGTGTCTGTTTGAAATTGGATCCTGGAAATGAAGTTAATGGGATGCAGTGACTGAGGGTAATGGGATGCAGTGACTGAGTGAAATGGGATGCAGTGACTGAGGGCAATGGGATGCAGTGACTGAGGGAAGTCGGATGCAGTGACTGAGTGAAATGGGATGCAGTGACTGCATGAAATGGGATGAAGTGAATGAGTGAAATGAGATGCAGTGACTGATGGAAATTGGATGCAGTGACAGAGTGACATGAGCTGCAGTGACTGAGTGAAATGAGTTGCAGTGTCTGATGTAAATGTGATGCAGTGACTGAGGTACTGGGAAGGTGTGAGTGTGTTCATAGGGATGCAGTGCCCGAGCGGGCTTGGGGTGCAGTGACCGAGGAACTTGGGATGCAGTGACTGAGTGAAATGGGATGCAGTGACTGACGGAAATGGGATGCAGTGACTGAGGGAAATGGAATGCAGTGACTGAGGGAAACGGGATGCAATCACTGAGTGAAATGTGATGCAGAGACTGAGGGAAAGGAGATGCTGTGACGATGGGAAATGGGATACAGTGAGTGTGGGAAATTGAATGCAGCGTCTGTGAGATATGGGAAACAGTGACTGATGGAAATTGGACGCAGTGACTGTGGTGAAGGAGATGCAGTGATTGAGTGAAATGGGATGCAGTGACTGAGGGACATGGGATGCAGTGACTGAGGTAAATGGGATGCAGAGACTGAGGGAAATGGGATGCAGTGACTATGGGAAATGGGATGCCTTGACTGACGGAAATGGGATGCAGTGATTGACGGAAATTGAATGCAGCCTCAGTGAGAAACGGGATACAGTGACTGAGTGAAATGGGATGCCGTGACTGAGGGAAGTGGGATGCAGTGACTGAGTGAAATGGGATGTATTGACTGATGGAATTGGGGTGCAGTGACCACATCAGTACTGGGTGATGATCCTGGCCAGGTGTTTGATTTCAAAGTCGTTGATCACCTTGGTGATAGCGATCACAATTCTGTTATGTTTACTTCAGTGATGGAAAGGGATAGGTGTACACCACTGGGCAAGAGTTATAGCTGGGGGAAAGGTAATTACGAAGAGATTATGCAAGATTTAGGGAGCATAGGATGGGGAAGGAAACTGCAGTGGATGGGCACAAGAGAAATGTGGAGCTTATTCAAGGAAAAGCTCCTGTGTGTCCTAGATAGGTATGTACCTGTCAGGCAGGGAGTAAGCTGCAGGGTGCGGGAGCCGTGGTTTACGAAGGAAGTGGAATCTCTGGTCAAGAGGAAGAAGAAGGCTTCTGTTACTTTCAGATGTGAAGGCTCAGTCAGGGTGATTGAGGGTTACAAGGTAGCCAGGAAAGACCGAAAGAGAGAGCTCAGAAGATCCAGGAGGAGACATGAGAAGTTGTTGGCGCAGAGGATCAGGGTAAACCCTCAGGCTTTCTCTCGGTATTTAAGGAATAAAAGAATGACAAAAGTAAGATGAGGCCCAATCAAGGATAGTAGCGGTAAGTTGTGTGTGGAGTCAGATGAGATAGGGGAAGCGCTAAATGAATATTTTTCAACAGTATTCACTCTAGAAAACGACAATGCTGTCGAGGAGAATACAGAGATACAGGCTACTGGACTAAGTGGGATTGAGGTTCAGAAGGAAGAGGTATTTGAAATCCTACAGAGGGTGAAGATAGCTATGTCCCCTGGGCCGGATGGGATTTATCCTCGGATCCTCTGAGAATCCAGCGAGGAGATTGCCGAGCGTTTGGCATTGATCTTTAACTCATCATTGTCTACAGGAATAGTGCCAGATGACTGGAGGATAGCAATTGTGGTTCCCCTGTTCAAGAAGGGGAGTAGAGACAACCCTGGTAATTATCGGCCAGTGAGCCTTACCTCAGTTGTTGGTAAAGTGTTGAAAAAGGTTATATGGGATAGGATTTACAATCATCTAGAAAAGAATAAATTGATTAGGGATAGTCAGCACGGTTTTGTGAAGGGAAGGTCGTGCTTCACAAACCTTATTGAGTTCTTTGAGAAGGTGACCAAACAGGTAGATGAGAGTAAACTGGTTGATGTGGAGTATATGGATTTCAGCAAGGCGCTCGATAAGGTTCCCCATAACAGACTATTGTACAAAATGCAGAGGAATGGAATTGTGGGAGATATAGCAGTTTGGATCGGAAATTGGCCTGCTGAAAGAAGACAGAGGGTGGTAGTTGATGGGAAACGTTCATCCTGGAGACCAGTTACTGGTGGTGTACCGCAGGGGTGGGTGTTGGGTCCACTGCTGTTTGTCATTTTCATTAATGACCTGGAAGAGGGCCTTGAAGGATGGGTTAGTAAATTTGCAGACGACACTAAGATAGGTGGAGTTGTTTTTAGTGACAAAGGATTGGTTGCAGAGAGACATAGATAAGCTGCAGAGCTGGGCTGAGAGGTGGCAAATGGAGGTTAATGCAGACAAGTGTGAGGTGATGCACTTTGGTAGGAGTAACCAGAACGCAAAGTACAGGGCTAATGGTAAGATGCTTAGTAGTATAGATGAGCAGAGAGATCTCAGTGTCCATGAACACAGATCCTTGAAAGTTGCCACCCAGGTTGACAGGGCTGTTAAGAAGGCATACAGTGTTTTAGCTTTTATTAATAGAGGGATCGAGTTCCGGAACCGAGAGGTTATGGTGAAGCTGTACAAAACTCTGGTGCGGCCGCACTTGGAGTATTGTATACAGTTCTGGTCACCGCATTATAAGAAGGATGTGGAAGCTTTGAAAAGGGTGCAGAGGAGATTTACTAGGATGTTGCCTGGTATAGAGGGAAGGTCTTAGAATGAATGGCTGAGGGACTTGATGCTGTTTTCATTCGAGAGAAGAAGGTTGAGAGGTGACTTAATTGAGACATATAAAATAATCAGAGGGTTAGATAGGGTGGATAGGGAGAGCCTTTTTCCTCGGATGGTGACGGCGAACACGAGGGGGCATAGCTTTAAATTGAGGGGTGAAAGATATAGGACAGATGTCAGAGGTAGTTTCTTTACTCAGAGAGTAGTAAGGGAATGGAACGCTTTGCCTGCAACGGTCGTAGATTTGCCAACTTTAGGTACATTTAAGTCGCCATTGGATAAGCATATGGGCGTACATGGAATAGTGCAGGTTAGATGGGCTTGAGATCGGCATGACAGGTCGGCACAAGATCGAGGGCCGAAGGGCCTGTACTGTGCTGTAATGTTCTATGTTCTATGGCTAGCTCTCCCTGTGCTCCGTGTGATTTAACTTCCCTCTTGGAGTACCGTGAGGAACCTTCTTGAACGCCTTACTGAAGCCCGTATGCATCCATCTTTCTGCCTTAATGAGTGCTCTTGATTACTACTTTAAAAAACTCATTCAAATTACATGAGTTATGATTTCCTGTGCACATGTTTCCTCGGATCCCATGGACTGCTTCCTGTTCTAACAGTCTTCAAATGGGGGATCTTGTCAAAAGCTTTGCTGAAGCTCAAGTAGACTGTATCAAATGCATTGCCCTCATGCACACACCTAGTTAGCTCTTCAGTCATAGATTCATAGAGTCATACAGCACAGAATCAGGACCTTCAGTCCCAATCATCTGTAATGATCAGGTGTCCCAAACTTAACCGGTCCCATTTGCCTGTGTTTGGTATCCGTCTAAACCTTTCCTAATTGTGTACCTGTCCAAATGTCTTTTAAATACAGCAATTTTATCTGCCTCGACCACATCTGTTGGCAGCTCCTTCCATTCACGAACCCCCCCCCCACCCCACCCCTTGTGGAAAGTTGGTTGAAAGTCAAAGCTGTGAATGTTCGAGATTCATCAACAAACCTCTTGCTGTCAACTGAAAGAAACCAGAGCTGATAAATCTCATTAGTAATCAAAATCATAGTTCTCCAGATTTAGTAACCATTATTTAGTAATTCCTCTTTTAATTGCTGTCACACAGTTGGCTGTCACTGAGGGGACTTCTCCTTGTACATTTCCTGCCATTAACCCAGTGCACTCTACAGGGACAGAAGACAGTAAAACTAAATAAAGAAACTCTAATTCAAAGAAAGAAGAATTATGGAAATGTCCTGCCCTCACCCCTTCTTTCCTCACAACCGCTCCCCACCCCTTTCACAAAGAACGATCAAACGAATGCTGTTGTAACATCTTACTTTGTTCCAATCCCAGTTTATTTGTTGCTGAAACAGACATTCTTGCTATTGGTCCCTTTGCACTGAATTATTCCAATGCACCCTGCGCACCTCCCGCTTTCTATTCTCGATAAAATCAAGGTCTTCTGCTGTTTATGTTAACCGTTCATAGCACATCCTGTGCCCCTTGACCTGCATCAATTCCAAGTTCAGCAAATCCTCAATTTTAATATTAATTAATAAACTCTAGTTTCGGTTTCAAATCCCTCCACGGTCTTGAATCCCTCCCCTAATCTCTGTAATCCCCTCCAGTCTCCTAGTTTTCAGAGCTATCTACAGTTTTACACTAACTCATTCCTGAACATTTCCAGTTGTAGTTAGCTCACAGGTGGCATTGCTGTGAGCTGCCAAGGTACTAACACTGGAATTTCTTTCCTCAACCACTCTGTCCCTCAACCAGTTATTCCTCATTTCGTACACTGAGCATGAGTGACCTGCAGTGAGGTCTCAAGGAATTGGTGCCAGTTCACCAGAGGATGAAGTCACACTCCATTTCAGCTACAGGGGATTCAGATGAGAACTGCAATGGGGATGGGGTGGCCGACAGAAGAAGGATTGGTGCATTGGCAGGTTAGAAAGCCTGCCCTTAATGTCACGGAGCATGAAAGACTCTGGCTTCAATCTGGCGCAGTGTTTGGAACCCATCCACTCCAGCACTGAGTTGTGGCCAACCTGATGGGAACAGTTACAGATTGAGTCATGATTGGTATCTCTGCTCCAGAAAAAGCAGAAGCCAATGAAATGGCTGCAAGGTCAGACTCCTGTCATCATGCCCAGCAATTCCAGTGCTCAAAGTGTAGTGCATTTCCAGCACTGCTGCCCAGGGCTGGGTGGTGGGGGGGGGGGGGGGGGGGCGGGGGGCGGGGGGGGGGGGGGGGGGGGCGGGGGGCGGGGGGGGGGGGCGGGGGGGGGGGCGGTGGGGGGGGGGCGGTGGGGGGGGGGCGGGGGGGGCTGGTGGTGGGGGTGACAGTCACAGCAAGAAGTGGCAGTGATGCAATGGGTCATGAACCACCTGTCTGCAAGTGTCCTTCCCTTATTGCCAATCCTTTGCCTTGTTAGTGCCCTTGCTAACATTGCTGGTCAGCCAGCCAGCCCTGATTTCTGCCACACCTTGCTGTTGTGGTACAGTCCTGTGTGGGACCTTCTGGAGCTCGAGTTACTCAGGATAAACACAATAAAAATCATCAGCTTTCACCAGCAGTGCCACAGTCACAGGGATCGCACTCTGTGGGAGCATTAAGCAAGAAAAAGGCACCTGTAATACTGGTATGAAGGAAATAAATGAGGGCAGTTGATATTTGCATGCATTATGGCATAGATCGTTCAACATTATTGTTTTGAAATATCGATATTGTGATGGCATTTACTGTTGTTTGTAGACAAGTGGTGCAGTGGTAGTCAACAGCCAAGGAGAGGGAAGGTTCAGCCTTGTTAGTGGAATTTGATCTTACATTTACCTGTATTACAGTTGGTCGAGTGGATCACAGAAAGTCTGGCAACAAAAAAGCTGCAATGGTTACCTCGTCACTGCTTCCAACTCCTCCTCTTTCTCAGCTGGTGCCCTATCACTGGCAGCGACAGCGTACCCTCATGATGCCAAGGTTGGAGACTATCAAGAATCATGACGACACCGGCCCTTCTCTGTACTGCAGGACTGCCCCAGAGTGCTCCAGGCAGCAGAAACAACATTGAACTACTCCAGTGGTCTGCACCATTACATTTCCTGTGGTACTTTATGCAGCCCCTCTGAGTGTGTAATACACACTCCCATATGGACCACGTCATCAAACAAAGGCTCTTGTCACCTCCTCATTACTTCAAGTTGTTCAAATGAGGATGGCAGGGCAGAATATTGAAGAATTATTACAAAGTCTTCTGTTCAGTATCCTGCTGCTCTCTGACAAGGAAAACTGAAATGTACTTGATTTTCATGTAATTTTGATTCCCATTACAGGTCCTTATGGGAACAGGAAAAATGACAAGCTGGAAAATTTTGCAAGTAATCTTTGGGCCAGCCTGGAATCTTCCCATCCTCTGGCCATGACCTCGTGACCCTGCTTGGAGGTTGTAGTTACAGTTTCAGAAGTGATCAATTCCAGTGAGGATGTCTGTACTAAGGTGAAAGCTCACGCACAGTTCTTCACGACGGGAAAAATGGCTCCATTCAGACTCTGGAGATTCAGGTATCCCACTGAGAATCGTTGTCTCCTTCATCATTCACCTTATTCCAGTCACCTGTCCTGCTCTGTGTGATTTCTGTCCATTCTCTCAGTCATGCTTGTCTGAGGGGATCGCCACTACTGTAGCCCTGTTGTTGACTTGTGCAGTATCCTCACAGTCAGGGAATGCTTCCCCATTCCTGAGAGATTTCAGCTGGCTTAAACAGCTCTGAAAACCACTAAACACTTTTACAAGAGTCAGCAGAAATCCACTTGCATCTAACCTGTAAGTAGTTGGTGATATCTCTCTCCTCACTGCACTGGATTAAGAGAGGATTGTAACTGGAATACTGAGGTCAAAACATATACCATTAGCATCCAAGCAGCATTACGCATACTTCCATCAGAATGTGAATCAGATGACAGGGATTATACCTGGCACTTGGAGAACTGACAGAAACCCCAGGTTACCTTGTCAGGAAAGTTCCAGTGAATGAAGTGCCAACCGAGCACTTACCGTTCGGGGGCAGTCTGTGGCTAAAACCCCACTCACTGAGAGATGCTGGCCAAACAGAGACTAGTGTCTCGCCATTGCAGGTGGTGCCACCAGGAAGGGTGGCTGATGCTGGTACTGCAATTAATCCAATGCTGTTCGTGAGTCATGAACAAATTGGGGCCGTGGGAGAGGTTTTCTGGCCAGGGAATCAGGAGGTTGTAAGAAAAGGTAGTCAGGTGCTATCTGTTTGCCATCGCTACTACTATGGCATGGCGGATCAATGGTTAGCACTGCTGCCTCACAGCTCCAGGGACCCAGGTTCAATTCCAACCTCAGGTGACTGTCTGTGTGGAGTTTGCACATTCTGTATATGTCTGCATGGGTTTCCTCCAGTTTCCTCCCACAGTCCAAAGATGTGCAGGTTAGATGGCTTGGCCATGCCAAATTGCCCAGAGTGTCCAGGGATGTGTGGGTTAGGTGGGTTATAGTGGAATGGGTGTGGGTGGAATGCTGCAAAGGTCAATGTTGGGTCAAAGGGTCTGATTGTACACTGTAGGGATTCTATAATTAAGAGTTTTACTTCTCAAACTTTCTGTGTGATATTTGTTCAGCCTAAGTTATTAATTGCCCACTCAGGGGAGTAAAGACCATTTACCAGCCTTCCCAATCGAGACTGCATCAGGGTAAAACTTGAAAGACAGTCAGGTCCGTACTTACACTCTCCAGCTCAAACCCCGCATAAAGAGAGGGGTGTTAAATTCTACCCGTCATGTACAAAATCCAGCACCTACGTGATTGCCTGCAAAAATGCCATCCATAACTGCCCACAACAGAAGAGTGAACCTGGCAGAAACGCAGAATTGCTACAACGCAGAAGGAGGACATTCAGCCCATCATACTTGCCAAGCTCTCTGAGCACTCTAATTTAAGGCCAATCTTCTACCTTTTTCCAAAAACCCTGCATGTAATTTTTTTCTGTTTAAGTAACCATCCCTCTTGCATGCCTTCGCTGAATCTGCCACCACCACATTTCCAGGCAGTGGATTCCAAGCCCAGATCACTCACTGGCTGAATAAAGTATTTTTTCTCACTGCCCATTTGCTTCTTTTGTTAGCATCTTTGAAACTGTGCCCTCTGGTTCTAGATTCATTTTAGGAGTGGGAACATTTTATCTCTAGATAACAAGGTGTAGAACTGGATGAAGAGCTTTCTGAACTTTCTTCAGAAAAATGAAGAAGGGTCTCGGCCTGAAATGTCAGCCTTCCTGCTCCTCTGATGCTGCTGGGCCTGCTGCGTTCATCCAGCTCAGCACCTTGTTATCTCAGATTCCCCAGCATCTGCAGTTCCTACTATCTCTGAAACATTTTCTTCCTATCTGCTTTCTCCTGAGCACTCATGGTTTTGGAAAGTTTCTATCAAGTTTCCAAGGAAGGCAGTCCCAGTACCTTGAAAAAATCCTCATAACTGAGTTTCTCATCCCTGAGAATCATTCTCATAAATGGAGGCGTTGTGACAACATCACTGGACTAGTAATCCGGAGATTCAGGTAATCAGAATCAACTTTCACCATGACGCATGTTTGAATCCAATTTCAATTTAAAAACAACACCCAGGAATGAAAGTCTAATGGCGCCCATGAAATGGACCAATGTCTGTGCTGTACATTTCTATGACTCTATGTCTCTTAACAGGTCGCAGTACATTGGAGTTTTGTGTCATCTGTACAGTACAATGTTGTCCCCTGCACACCCAAGCCTAGATCATTTATGTACATATCAGGAAAGCAAGGGTCTCAATACCAGCCTCAGGGGAACTCCACAACAAACATCCTCTCAATCAGAAAAACACCCATCACGCTCTCTTTCTTGTGATCAGAGATAATGGGAACTGCAGATGCTGGAGAATCCAGGATAACAAAGTGTGTAGCTGGATGAACACAGCAGGCTGAGCAGCATCTCAGGAGCACAGAAGCTGGCGTCAGCTTTGGTGCTCCTGAGGTGCTGCTTGGCCTGCTGTGTTCATCCAGCTACACACTTTGTTATATTACACTCTCTTTCTTATCCCTCAGACAATTTTGGATCCATTTTGCTGCTGTCCCTTTCATTCTAAGATTTTCTTCAAAAATTGTACAAAATGCTTTTGGACAGCCCATGCACAGCACAACAGCATCTCTGTCCTTTTCAACCTTCTCTGTTACCTGCGACTATCTCAAGCATCCAAATGATGTGGGCAAGTGGATACTGATGTTATTGGATCTTAAGACACGGAAAATAACTCATTGATAATGTGGTATCCCAAATTAGAACCATCAGAGATTTACATGTCGGTGATAATTTACACACATGAGAGGGGTGCAGACACTTAGAGCCGTTCAGCCGCGAGCTGAAAACATTTCCGAGTTAATTGCCGCCCTGCGCAGAGTGCACATACAAATCTTGATGACAAGCATGACCCCAAGTCAGACAGCATCATTAGCATTGCTTCCAGATTAAAAATAACCCAGGGAGAACAAGACACTGCCTTTCAGACAGGTGTGGAGATAATTCCCAAATAACTAGCTTGATCCCAGACCACAGATGGGATGTACAATTGTGGATTGACCAGATAAGGAACCAGCCAGGGTGCTCAGTGATAACTGGTTAACATGGCGGGGAAGGGAGTGAAAAAATAACGAGACGTGCTAATCGGAATTGAGCTGTATTTGTGTGTTAAGTATAATTGAAGGGGCGTAAGAAGTGGGAGAGGGCTGTGGTGGCGGGTGGAATGATTGATGGAAGCCGCATTTGCTTCTTGTCCAAGTTTAATTCACTTCCGGAGACGCCGGTATTATTTTCAAATTGGCGCTATTTGCAGCGTAAAATTGCAATCGCCAAATGTTATGCTGACTCCTGAGACAGCAGGTTGGCAACCCCCAGTGAAAAGGGACCAGGTACCAACGCTGCATCACCTTGCTGTTCTTAATCCAGGATGATAGAGAGTTTGGAACAGTCCCGGCCAAGTTGAAGTTACAGCATCCATTTCTATCAGTTAATATTGTGACGAGCATAATGTTTAAATGTGCAGTTTCACCTGTTCAATTCTTGTCTATCGACCAATAAATACAGATATTGCAATGGTGGGAAGGATTAGCGGGATGTTAGAAAGTAAAGCGGTGTTATTTTCAGAAAATGGTTACAAACCAGAAATTTTAAAAGGATTAGTTCCACCCCTTTCCCACCCCACCCCACCCCCAACACGCACTCTTTGGTAGGGGTTTCCTTTAAGAGCGCTTCCAGAAATAAACCTGCCTTGTCCCAGGATCTGTCCTATTTGATATGAGAGGGATGTGATGATTTGGCTCCTGTACAATCTTTCTCCGCCATGCGGCAGGGTAGGAGCATTGAAAGCAGATCTCAGCTCTTGTGGAGAGAGAGAGAGAGAGAGCGCGTGAGGCAGCGGCTGCGAAACGCGATGGGAGTGAGGACGGACTGAAGAACCATGGCATCGCCGCTGTGGACTTAGTGCAGCCACCAGGCTCTCGGGGGAGGACAGCAAGGAGGATTTTATGTTGTCCTTTTTATTTGCAATAATCCGGGGTGGGGAAGGGGAGAGAGAGCTGAGATAATGGGAACTGCAGATGCTGGAGAATTCCAAGATAATAAAATGTGAGGCTGGATGAGCACAGCCGGCCAAGCAGCATCTCAGGAGCACAAAAGCTGACGTTTCGGGCCTAGACCCTTCATCAGAGAGGGGGATGGGGTGAGGGTTCTGGAATAAATAGGGAGAGAGGGGGAGGCGGACCGAAGATGGAGAGTAAAGAAGATAGGTGGAGAGAGTATAGGTGGGGAGGTAGGGAGGGGATGGGTCAGTCCAGGGAAGACGGACAGGTCAAGGAGGTGGGATGAGGTTAGTAGGTAGATGGGGGTGCGGCTTGGGGTGGGAGGAAGGGATGGGTGAGAGGAAGAACCGGTTAAGGAGGCAGAGACAGGTTGGACTGGTTTTGGGATGCAGTGGGTGGGGGGGAAGAGCTGGGCTGGTTGTGTGGTGCAGTGGGGGGAGGGGACAAACTGGGCTGGTTTAGGGATGCTAAATCTCCCCTTCCCCTACTGCATCCCTAAACCAGCCCAGTTCGTCCCCTCCCCCCACTGCACCACACAACCAGCCCAGCTCTCCCCCCCCCCCCCCCCCACTGCATCCCAAAACCAGTCCAACCTGTCTCTGCCTCCCTAACCGGTTCTTCCTCTCACCCATCCCTTCCTCCCACCCATCCCTTCCTCCCACCCCAAGCCGCACCCCCATCTACCAACTGACCTCATCCCACCTCCTTGACCTGTCCGTCTTCCCTGGACTGACCCATCCCCTGCCTACCTCCCCACCTATACTCTCTCCACCTATCTTCTTTACTCTCCATCTTCGGTCCGCCTCCCCCTCTCTCCCTATTTATTCCAGTTCCCTCTCCCCATCCCCCTCTCTGATGAAGGGTCTAGGCCCGAAACGTCAGCTTTTGTGCTCCTGAGATGCTGCTTGGCCTGCTGTGTTCATCCAGCCTCACATTTTATTATCTTGGGAGAGAGAGCTGTTTTGGTTTGTGATACAAGAGACGAGGCTGTCTATGCCTTTCACCCATCGGTAGTTCTCCTCCTGTCCCTGCCTCTGTGCACACACATTGCCAGGCATAGTCTTCCTCCCTCTCTGTGTCTCTCGCTTCAGCTCCTAAAACGTAAGATGCATCGGATATAAAAACGCGCACATAAACACACACACACACATCAACAAGCCATGGGGAAAGATCAGGAATTACTGCAAGCCGTCAAAACCGAAGATGTAGCTGCAATGCAGAAGCTGTTGCAAAGCCCGAAACAAGGCAAAGCGAGTGAGTACCCTTTCCACACCGTTCCATTGGCTGATGTGAATGTGCCTGCGTTTTTGTGTGTGTGTGTGTGTTTTGCAAATGTCCTGTTATTGTGGAGTAGGAGGGGACGGAGTTTGGTCTGTTGTTCAATATGGGCTCTCCTATCTTGACCGATGCTGTTAGCGACTCTTGATACAGTGCAATCGGTGGGAATGTAGCATTAGCCTGAATAGTGCGTTCTCTCTCCCTCAGACAGCTCCCCTGCATCCCTTAGCTTCACAAGCCGGCGCTTTCTGCTCCTAACAGCGCAGATTGGACGTTGAGGATTGATAAGGTCAATACTGGGAATCCTAGATTCCCGATCAACCGGGCAAGAGATTGCAGATGGTTTGTAGCGAATCCACGGTTGAGATACAACGCACAGAATCAGTTAGTATGAGGGGAAAGGTGGTTCTGGAGGTTTGCACTGTTCTGTTTCGGCAAAAAAGTGCCCGACCAGAGAATATCAGGCCAGTGACTAAGATGGTTAAACAGCTAATTCTAGTGGAAAGCTGTCAAGAAGGTCATAGCTCAGAGTCTCGCTTCTGAGGAAGTGCAAACTGGAGATCTTGTTTGACCCACTCTGTGCAGGTTGTTGCTGTGTTGCAAAGAGAGCCTGGAGACGTGAGGGGGGACTTGGATGTGACAAATGCAGTGACTCCACACCCGGGCAGTGGTTTGGCAACATGATTCGGACCCCGTTAGCTTGCAGCCCTCTGACGCTGTTCCCTTACTGCCGGATGCTCACTGGCTCGCACGCCCCAAACAACCGGGGCTATTTTAAATTTAACCCCTTGATTGATGGGCTAACAAGTGCCTGTTGATGACAAAGCAACAGATGCTGCAGATCTGGTAATTAGAAGCAGTTTTGCTGGGAGACGCTTTAATTGATAGATTTCAATTCTAAAATTAACCAGGATTAAACGGGGGAGACCTCGAGCTGGCTGATTTATGATGTAGTAATAACAGTATTTTCGGAAAGATTGTCTGAGACGCAGGAGTGATGTCTCTCCCAGCTATCCTGGCTGCAAGGAGGATGAAAAGGCAACCCTTTCCGAACAAGGCACAGTGAGGATTTCTGAAACATTTATGTATCGCTTAACTGGAAACTTGATAATGTACGCCACAATGTGGGAGGGGGAATCTTATTCAGTTCTATATTTGCCTGAAGCTTCACTCCAGATATTTTGTTAAAAATAAAAGAATAATGGGATTTGAAGGGTACACTGTGAGTAAATCGTGGGAAAATGTTAATTTATTTTGATGTGACTTGCTCCTACATGAGTAAAACATATTGTGATTAAGGATGATGGAATAAACTAAAAGCATTATTTGCCAGGATGAGATTCTGTCATAGTCTGGAGATGCGCTGCTCTACTATCCAGTTATGAAGAGCCTCTGCAGTTGTGTTCCACAAGACTCCAGTTGTTGGATGCAGTGGAAGTCTTTCAGGAGAAGACACCATGTCCCTTTTAAAAATAGTTTCTTACTGATTTATCAAGTCACACACAGTACTTTGATTTGTAATTTTCTGGCTTATTCTCTGGTGTTGAGAACCTTTGTGGGTTGACTCTCCCTTTGACCTCATGATCCCTGTTGAGTTTAGATTTTGAATGCGTGGCCTGTGCATTTGTTGGATTTCTCTCTATTGGTTCTCTAAGTTCACTGACTGAATGCAACACTGTATCAATGTTTACCAATAATGATCATATCTGTGATGATGATGCTATTTTCCTTGGGACAGATAATGAAAATCTCCATGCTTCACAAAGTCTGTCTTCGTGTCTATTGGTGCTCCATAATTGGTGACCATGCCTTCAGCTGACAATGCCTTAAGCTCTGGAATTTCTTCCATAAACCTCACCACTCCTTTACCACCCCTCCCCCCCCCCCGACCGACCATGTTCTCCTTTACATTATTGGTTATAAAATACCAGAGCGGTTACCTGTGTTGATATCGCCAGTGTCACGTTTGATTAGATCATTCCTCCTATGAAATATTGTGAGACATTTTACTTTTACCAATGCAAGATGCATACATGCTGTTGTTATTGGACAATAAATCGAGGTGGGAGGGTGCGGTATCATTGGGATTTAAATGGCTGGAGAGGCCTAATGCCAAATACCCAGCAGGTAGCTGTGTTGGGGCTGGGTTTGAGGGTGGGGTGGCAAATGGTGACTGTCTCTTCTAAATTAGCCCATGCTCCCATTAGAGGATCATATGTAATGCCTTGCTTATCACCAGTCTTCAAAATTCTGACAACACCCCAACATATCCTCACTAGGGCCCACCAATTCTTCTCACTTGGTGAGCTGAATCTGGAACAATTGTCTAAGTCCCAAGTGCAATACCAGTAATGACCACGTCTTCTGGTGGTGCTGCTGGTACAGTGCTGGAATGCTGCCAATCTCTTACTGGCCTGAATCTCTCTGAGGCAGGACATCTTCATGTATAAGCGGAGCAATCAACCCATCAGATGGTTGCAGAGCTTGGCAGACTTCCCCACCTCTGTGCTTTTAGTCAAAGAGGTGGGGAACCCAGGGTCTTGTGTAATTCAGCCCTGAGGCAGTTGACCCTTACTTACCTTCTGAAGTAGTATAGCAAATAGTTCATAAAAATGGGCAATAAAATGGTGACTTTGCCAGCATAATCCACATAATTAGAACTTTTCTTTATTAAATTGGGAACTCTGTGTGGTGTGTGCAATGCTAATGGAAGTACAGACCCTGGCTAAGCCCAGTGTTCTGTCTCCACCTCCCATGATAATACAAGGTACTGACTGATTGGTTTCTTGGCTGAGACTGTGGTCACTTACTTTGCAGCCAAAAACACGAAGCAGTGTTTTTAGGAGAGGATGGAACAAAATATTTAGAAGAGTGTCGAGAGGGTCCATAAAGTTTTGCAACTGAAGACATAAAAGCTGCTAGAGTTTAAAAATAACTTGGATCTGTATTTGAACTAACATTAATGTAGAGGGCCAAGAGCTGGAAAACAGGATTCAACTTGATAGTTTTAATTTGGCTGGCAAAGATGCGCTGGGCCAAATGCTCTCCTTCCATTGCTGCAAATTTCCACGATACTCCAAAATCATGTCAAAGATTTCTGAAGAAGGGTCTTGGCTTGAAACATCAGCCTTCCTGCTCCTCTGATGTTGCTTGGCCTGCTGTGTACATCCAGCTCTACACCTTGTTATCTCTATTGTAGAGCATCTATGTGCCCCACTGTTATTTTACTATCATGCCAGATGTGTAGTACGTGATTTCTCTGCAAGTTGGTATGAAAATTAAAATCATGAGACATTTTTATTCTCTTAATGATAAAACTCAAAATTCCAACTGCACCTATGTCAACTCCTGTGCTGTGACATGTCTTTACAGATTGAAAGGTTCATTTTATTTCAGTTGGGATGATTCTTGGATTTCTGCCAGACTTCAGCAGTTTGAGGTTTGCTGTGACAATTCCATGCCTTTTGACCTTCAACACAATCACAATGAAAATGACGTGGAAATTACAATATGGATTGTGTGTGTGTGTGTGTATGTATACCTTGTGATATTTGATATAATCATTTGATATAATCAGTGGCGTTACTTTAGAGAGGTTTTGGTCTCCCCTTTGAATATTGAAGTAGAATGTAAAGCTCTTCCAGAAGTTCGCTAATGACATAGAACATCAGTCTGATTGAAAACCTACCTCTTCCCCTTGCTACTATCTACTTGTTATTGCAGTATCAGTTTCTGAGACATGCCTTAGAATCCATTAAAGACGTGAATAAAGGCAAACAGTTGCCACTCACTCTAACCAACGTTTTTGTATTAAGATTTTACCCTCTACATGGACATGAGTCTTAATCCCATGTGCCCACTTTGTTCCAGTGAATGCTTTATTCATCCTTACTTTGACCACTTGCTTAACCTATTCCTAAATATTGACTTGGCTGTCTGTTCAGTCATTAATTCTGGTTGCACATTTTGAACTCTATGTGTTTGATGCAGCAGTTGGAAACAAGGGCTTGTGCTGCTTTAGTTATACCATCAACAGAGACTTTAAATAGTCATTAAAAAAAGGAAGAACTGGCACTGAATAAATTACCTGGGGTTTTTTTGTATTCATTCTTAGAATGGAGCTGCTGCTGGCTGGCCAGTATTTATTGCCCACTCATAGCTGCCCTTGACAAGGTGTTGGTGAGCTGCCTTCTTGAACCATGGCTTGGAGGGCAACTTGCAGGTGGTGGTATTCCCATAAATTTGCTGCCCTTATCCTTCTAGATGGTAGTATTTATGAAAGCGTTGGTTTCTAAAGAGCCTTGGTGAATTTATGCAGGGGATTTTGTAGATGATGTGCACAGCTGCTACTTCCCATCACTGGTGGAGGGAATGAATTTTTCTCGCTATTGCTTTGTTAACTGTAGCAGCTTGCTGTGCCTAAATTGACTGCTGCATTTCCTGACATTGCAATAGTGACTACACTTCCAAAATATGAATACTGCTGAGAAAAGGCATATATTGCTACAGTTTTTCAACTTGCACTTAACAGGACAATTCACATCAAATACAATGTAAAAGGATCAACTATTATAGTAAATAAGAAGTGAGTCCTGGTGTTTTCCCTGTGGAAACACCTCAGAGTCCACTGTAATTGCTTTATTCATCTTTACTTCAACCATTTGCTGTACCTGTTCCTAAATATTGATGTGGTTCCACTTCCAAATGAATCAGCACTCTCTTTGTGTACAGCTTTTCCCTTCACTTCTTGCAAATTGCCCCAATAAGTGCAAGATGAAAAGGATAAACAAAATGTATTTTTTTTCAAGTTCTGTATAACCAACTGATTACTGCCAAAATACGTCATTGGCTGTAAAGTGCTTTGGAATGTCCTGAGGTCATGAAAGGGAAGAAAGAGAAGGCTTTCTTTCTTAACATTGTGCATTTCACAGCTTTAGGATATCCCAAACAACTTCTGGCCAAGAGAATAGTTGAGAATTGGAGTCACTGTCGTAATGTGGAAACATGGCAGTCCATTTGCGCACAGTGAGATCTCACAAACGGCAACATCACAGTGACCAGAAAACCCCTTCAGTAATATCAGTTCAGAGCTTAGTATTGACCAAAACACCAGGATAACTCTGCTTGACAACAGAGGCATTATATTACCTGAGAGGGAATACGAGTATTTAACAACTAGACACCTGAAGCCACAATTTCCAAGGGTAGAGTGTTGGTTCGAATGGTATCATCCAAAGGTCAGCACCTCCAACAATGGAGCACTGGGTATGTTAGCCTAGATTTTCTTCTCAGGTCTATAGATCCTGACTTGAACAATGACATTCTGTCTTAACGGTTGGAGTGAAACCCACTGAGCTGCAGCTAATATCCAATGATTGATCTGTATAGTGAGTGAAAGGAAAATGGTGTAAACACCACACTGTGCAGCCTGCTCTCATTGACTCACTCGGCCCAAATTTTCAGAAACCTGCCAGTAGATTGTGAGTGCACCTTCTTATTAAGCTGCTGCTTGTAGCCGCTCCTGCCAGGAGACCTGCTGTCATGGTGTGCCAATTCTGTCTGTCTTATGCCACCCTCATACATCGGTTGTGGTTTGTTGGCAGCCATTCTGTGACACCACTCTGTGACCTGTTCCTGGGAAGATAGGGTTCTCCTGTGAGGAAAGGTCGGATCTGTACCAGTTGGAACTTAGAAGAATGAGAATTGACCCTATGGCAATATATAAAATCCTGAGGGGACTTGATACATTGTGTACAGGGAAAATGTTTCCTCTTGTGAGGGAATCTCAAAAAAGGGGGTACAATTTAAGAACAGGAGGTCTTCTTTCTATGATGGAGACGAGGAGGATTTCCATCAGAGGGGTATGGGTCTGTGGAATTCTCTTCCCCAAAAAGTATTGGCGGCTGTACCATTGACTTTATTCTAGGTTGAGTTAGATGGTTTTTTGATAGATGTGGGAGACGAGGGCTTGGGGGAAAGGGACGGAGGGGCTTGAGTCCACAAGCAGATCAGCCACTGAATGGTGGAGCAGAGTTCAAGGGCTGAATGGCTTTCTGTTGCTCTCGAATGACATGTTCCTATATTCCGTTCTAACATCCATCATCCAACTGCACATAGGTTGACCCCTCTTCCTGCTGCTGTCCAGAATCTCTTAGCTTGTAAGCTCAGATCAAATAGCCAAAATTGTGACTCTTTTTTTCTGGGTGTCACTTATTAAACTTGGAGAGAGGAAAAAGGAGTATATGAGTACCTTTTGTTCTTCTCATTTTAGATTCAATCTTTTTATAATATTTCTGAGAACTGCTTGAGAAACAGAGTCATAGAATCATACAGCATGGAAACAGACTCTTCAGTCAAACCAGCCCGTGCCAAACATATTTTCGAGCTAAACTAGTCCCACCTGCCTGCTCCTGGTCCATAACTCTCCAAATCTTTCCTGTTCATGTACGATTCTAAGTGTCTTTTAAGTGTTATAGCATCTAACTCAGGAAATGAATCGTTTTTTTGTGGGTGCATGTGGAATGTACTGTATCATGGTGAGGGAAAGTAAAAGGTGTATTCAGATTGAGGAAATGAATGCTGGCCTGAACAGAATTGGTTGCTTTGTGTGGCCTTATTGATTTTGCTTGCCTCTGGCACCTTGTCATAAAACTGCTTATAACTTCAAGGAAGGCGAATAGCAATTGCTGTGGGTTTTGCAGAACACATTGTAAGTACATACAGATTTATTTTTTAAAAAAGCTATTAAACCAAAGAAATGGAATTGCACAATAAATCAGAAAGTAATGTGGCAGCCTAGCTGCTTGTTGAAGCACTTAGACTTTGTATAGATGGCTTTGTGCTTTGCCATCCACTTTCCACAATGGTTAAAATCATAAAATTGTACAGCACAGAATGAGTCCATTCAATCCATTATGCCTGGGTTGACTGGTGAAAAGAGATTTCTGATCTGCCCCACTTCCCAGTCTTTTCTCTGCACCACTGCAAATATTTCCCATTTTAAACTACTTCATTCCTCCTGCCTCAGAGCATCTTGCTTTCATTGTGCTGCTTGGGTTGCCCTAGAAACACTATTGGCAAAGTGGGTGGCAAGAGAGGTGATTCATTCTGAATGCCTCTTTTAAAAATATTATTTATTTATTGAATGTGGGCATCACTGATACGGGGCCAGCATTAATTGCTCATGAGCAGATGCTCCTGAGCTGCCTTCCAAAACCACAGTATTCCCAAAGCGATGATAAGGAGGGAGCTGCAGAATTCTCAATCAATAAAGATGATGGAATGGCAACATTTTCATGTCAGGATTGTGTGTACATCCGAAGATTGGAGGGAAACTGAGAAGTGATGCCCCCATGTGCCTGCTGTCCTTGCCCTGCTGGTTGGTCGATGTTGTGGGTTCTGGAGAAACCTTTGAAGAAATGTTGTTGCGTTACTGCACTGTACCTTGTAGATTCCAGTTGGAGCATCCACTTTAAGGCATCTACTTGCATCCTCATTTGAGATTCTCTATTCTGAGTGTAGGGAGCCACTTACTATGCTAGTATTGTATGGTGCTGACTGTTTACAAGCTGCCAATCAAGATGAAGTCATGGAGAAAAGAAATAGCTGTGATGTGAAGGTACATGACAGATTCCATTGTTACTGTATTGGCTGAGTAGAAATATCACCATTGAGTCAAAAGGTTGTGGATTCAAGTCACACAGCTGGAGAGTATCAGAGAGGGTAAGTGAAGAAGGGTGTTCCTCATGACTGGAGATTGCAGAGCCAAAGGTCACAGACTAAGGATACACAGTAGAACGAAGATGAGGAGAAATGTCTTCACCAAGAGAATGGTGAGCCAGTGGAATTTTCTATCATTGAATATTTTTAAGACAGAGGTAGATATTGTTCTTCGAGCTAAAGAGATCAAAGAATATGGGGAGAAAGCAGGAACAGGAATGAGCAGGCATGCTCATATTTAATGGTGGAGCAGGCTCAAGAACTGAATGGCCTACTCCCAGTCCAATTTTCTCTGTTTCTATGTTAAATTGGGGAAGGGGAATGGATAATCCGGTAGTTAATTAATTATTGCTTTAAGCATAAAATTAAACTGAACATTTAGAACTCATTGACCTAGTTCCAAACACACATAAATAGGATTCAGACTTGATTGATATTCCCCAATAAGGACAAACCAAAGTGCTTTGAAACAGACAAAGTGTAGTCACTGCTGTAACATAGAGAATGTATTTACATAAGTTCCTACAAACAGTAAATTTACTTGCATGAGCTCCCACAAACTGTAATGTGATAATGACCTGATAATCACTTTTAGCAATGTTGATTCCAGTGAGATCTCACCTGTTTTTCCTCTAAAGAATACCATGTGATTTTTTTTTTACTTCCACCTGGGAGAGCAAACAAAGGTACAGATTTATCACCAATGCAGCACAGCAGGACAAGAAATGAGAATTGTTACGATTCCAGCTGCTTCAGCAAGTGGAATAGTCAAACCCCAGAATAAAACCTGCCTCGCTAGATCTTTTTCCCCTTTGTCAAACCTTGTGGTCTTTCACTGAAACATAAGCACATCAGACTACAGATTAGATTTTACCAATAAAACAGAAGTTTATTACATTGAAGAAATAAAATAAACCAAAATATCAAATATAGCAGTTTCAAAAATTTCAGAACACATTGCAAAAGAAAGTTACCCATGAGAACTTTCCCCTTGACTACTCACGAACTTAAAGCTTAGCCTTGCTCAGTTTTTTCATAGTCTGCAGAATTCTAACAAAATACTTTAACTGTTCTAAACAAGAGATAGAAGTCACAGAGACAGAGACTGCATTGTTTTAAATGACAAAGGAAATGCTTTTGTAAAGCGCAAAAAGTGTAGCAATGAGATAAGTACAGGAATAAAAGATGGATCCAGAAAAGGTGTGAATGCTTTCAACAGTTCCATTACCAGCAGCTTTCCAATACAGCCGAAGGCAACATGTTGCTTTATTCTGAATAATATCCACTGAGAAACCTCAGCCAAGATTGCTTCTCAGTGAATCAGTCATGAAACTCTCTGAGGAATACTACAATATGATCAGTGTTACTGCTGTGGAATGCCTACTGAATGTTTAATGGATATTTTAGTCTCCTGAAGAATGGATGTAACAGGGATGCTCTTGAACTCTCCTTGTTCATTCCTCAGTGGAAAATGTTGGGGAAAGAGCACAAGCTTTATACTCTATCAAATCTTCACACCTCGTAATTCCATTATTGGAGCTTCATTCTTGAGACCAGATAGAAGAATGTTTTATTAATATAGATGCTACATAGCCACTAATAAATCTAACAGGAAACTCAGGAGAAGCAACTTTGCCCAGAAAGTGGTTAAAATTTGAACCAGGAAGAGTGGCTGAAATGATAGCACAGATACTTTTAAGAGGAAGCTAGAGGAGCACATGAGGTAAAGGGGATGGTAGAGTTAAAAAGGGGTAGAAAGAGTCTTGTGTGAAACATAGATAACATCATGAGCCTGTTTCTGTACTGCAAGCTCTGTTTGTTAAGCATTGACTTCAGAATTAAGCACAGTCTCTCTAGAAAAGGCGATTGTTTAGAACAGTTAAAGGATTAAGTTGTCTCAGAGTAAGGGTTATTATTTGTGAATCTTTCAGACCCCGAGTATTTTCTTAGAATTCTGCAGACTATGAAAAAACTGAGGACGGCTAAGCTTTAAGTTTCTGAGTAGTCAAGGGGAAAGTTCTCATGGGTAACTTTCTTTTGCAATGTGTTCTGAAATTTTTGAAACTGCTATATTTGATATTTTGGTTTATTTTATTTCTTCAACGTAATAAACTTCTGTTTTATTGGTAAAATCTAATCTGTAGTCTGATGTGCTTATGTTTCAGTGAAAGACCACAAGGTTTGACAAAGGGGAAAAAGATCTAGCGAGGCAGGTTTTATTCTGGGGTTTGACTATTCCACTTGCTGAAGCAGCTGGAATCGTAACAATTCTCATTTCCTGTCCTGCTTTGCTGCATTGGTGATAAATCTGTACGTTTCCTGGCTGTAACCGGACCAGGAAGTTCAAGAGTTCAGTGAAATGATGCTTCATTATTAGCATCAACTTCCTCAGGAATACACCACACAGAAAACATTTCCCGAATTCGTAGAATGTCTTCGTGGAAAAAGTTGGATCAATGGTTGTTTTAAATTTGTTCTCCACTATGGAAAGTGGAGTGTTTCTCATTCGAACTGTGTATTGTGAAATAGTGGTGAGCTGCTGCTCGTTGTAAGTTATTATTTCATTAACATGAGAGTTCAATATTCCAGCCATTGTACCTTGCATTGTTTTCACTATTATTGTGGTTAACTCATGTGTTTCTGTTTCAAGTGGCATTTGATGAATGCTCGTGGACATTGTGCACAGGGAGTAAGCAATTTAAACTCCTTTAAACACTCTACATAGTCACTATTAACCAAGATAATTCGTTGCATGGGTAAACCTAATGAGAAATTATATGTACTAATTTATATTTGTGTGTGTGTGTATATATATATATATAATATTTTATATATTACATATATATAATATTTATATGAACATATTTGTGTTGGTTGCATTACCCGAAACACTACTCGGGTAGTGTCTCCCACCCATCCTCCTCCTCGAAGCAAAAAAAAAGTTTCTGTGCGACAGAAGGTAACTAGTTTATTTTTTATTCTTTATTTTTAATCAGTCTCTTTGGGAATTTAGAATAATGGGAACGGAGGTCAGGGCAGTTGAATGCTCCTCCTGCAGAATGTGGGAGGTAAGGGTCACCACTAGTGTCCCTGCTGACTACATCTGCGGGAAGTGCACCCAACTCCAGCTCCTTGAAAACCGCGTTAGGGAACTGGAGCTGGAGCTGGGTGAACTTTGGATCATTTGGGAGGCAGAGGGGGTTATTGGGAGGAGTTCCAGGGAGGTAGTCACTCCTCAGGTACAAGAAAAAGGCAGATGGGTTACAGTCAGGGGCCGGAAAGGGAACCGGCAGGCAGAGCAGGGATCCCCTCTGGCCATTCCCCTCAACAATAAGTATACCGTTTTGGATACTGCTAGGGGGGACGACTTACCAGGGGAAAGCAGCGGGGCACAGGTCTCTGGCACAGAGTCTGTCCCTGCTGCTCAGAAGGGAAGGAGGAAGAGAAGCAGAGCAGTAGTCATTGGGGACTCCATAGTTAGGGGGACAGATCGGAGGTTCTGTGGGTACAAGAGAGATTCATGGTTGGTGTGTTGCCTCCCAGGTGCCAGGGTGCGTGATGTCTCTGATCATGTTTTTGGGATCCTTAAGGGGGAGGGGGAGCAGCCCAAGTCGTGGTCCACATAGGCACCTACGACAGAGGTAGGAAGAGTGATGGGGATTTAAGGCAGAAATTCAGGGAGCGAGGACGGAAGCTTAGAGCTAGGATGAACAGAGTTGTTGTCTCTGGTTTGTTGCCTTTGCCACGTGCTAGTGAGGCGAGGAATAGGGAGAGAGAGGAGTTGAACATGTGGCTACAGGGATGGTGCAGCAAAGAGGGTTTTGGATTCTTGAATAATTGGGGGTCTTTCTGGGGTAGGTGGGACCTCTACAAGCAAGATGGTCTTCACCTGAACCAGAGGGGTACCGATATCCTGGGGGGGAAATTCACGAAGGCGAGACAGGTGGGTTTAAGCTAATTCAGCAGGGGGATGTGAACCAAAATTGTCGTTCAAGCATAGAAAAGGTTGAGAGTAGGGAGGTCCAAAATAAAGTTTCAGGGACGCAAGATGGCACCGGCAAGCAAGCAGTTGGTTTGAAGTGTGTCTGCTTCAATGCCAGGAGCGTCCGGAATATGGTGGGTGAACTTGCAGCATGGGTTAGTACCTGGGACTTCGATGTTGTGGCCATTTCGGAGACATAGATAGAGCAGGGACAGGAATGGTTGTTGCAGGTTCCGGGATTTAGATGTTTCAGTAAGAGCAGAAAAGACAGTAAAAGAGGGGGAGGTGTGGCATTGTTGGTCAAGGACAGTATTACACAGTTGCAGAAAGGATGTTTGGAGACTCATCAACTGAGGCAGTATGGGCTGAGGTTAGAAACAGGAAAGGAGAGGTCACCCTGTTGGGAGTTTTCTATCGGCCTCCGAATCATCCCAGATATGTAGAGGAAAGGATAGCAAAGATGATTCTCGATAGGAGTGAGAGAGATAGGGTAGTTGTCATGGGGGACTTCAACTTTCCAAATATTGACTGGGAACACCATAGTTTGAGTTCTATAGATGGGTCAGTTTTTGTCCAGTGTGTGCAGGAGGGCTTCCTGACACAGTATGTAGACAGGCCAACAAGGGGCGAAGCCACATTAGATTTGGTACTAGGTAATGAGCCCGGCCAGCTGTTAGATTTGGAAGTCGGTGAGCACTTTGGTGATAGCGATCACAATTCTGTTATGTTTACTTTAGTGATGGAAAGGGATAGGTGTATACCACTGGGCAAGAGTTCCAGCTAGGGGAAAGGCAATTACGATGAGATTAGGTAAGATTTAGGGAGCATAGGATGGGGAAGGAAACCGCAGGAGATGGGCACATTAGAAATGTGGAGCTTATTCAAAGAAAAGTTCCTGTGTGTCCTCGATAAGTATGCACCTGTCAGGCAGGGAGGAAGCTATAGAGCGTGGGAGCTGTGGTTTACGAAGGAAGTGAAATCTCTGGTCAAGAGGAAGAAGAAGGCTTATGTTAGGATGAGTGATAATGGGAACTGCAGATGCTGGAGAATCCAAGATAACAAAGTGTGAAGCTGGATGAACACAGCAGGCCAAGCAGCATCTCAGGAGCATAAAAGCTGATGTTTCAGACGTAGAATGAAGGGTCTAGGCCTGAAACGTCAGCTTTTGTGCTCCTGAGATGCTGCTTGGCCTGTTGTGTTCATCCAGCTTCACACTTTGTTATGTTAGGATGAGATGTGAAGGCTCAGTTAGGGGTGCTTGAGGGTTACAAGGTAGCCAGGAAAGACCTAAAGAGAGAGCTCAGAAGAGCCAGGAGGAGACATGAGAAGTTGCTGGCGGATAGGATCAGGGTAAACCCTAAGGCTTTCCATAGGTACTTAAGGAATAAAAGAATGACGAGAGTAAGATTAGGGCCAATCAAGGTTAGTAGTGGGATGTTGTGTCTGGAATCAGAGCAGATAGGGGAAGCACTAAATGAATATTTTTCGACAGTATTCGCTCTCGAAAACGACAATGTTGTCGAGGAGAATACTGAGATACAGGCTACTAGACTAGGTGGGATTGAGGTTCACAAGGAAGAGGTATGAGAAATCCTACAGAGTGTGAAGATAGATAAGACCCCTGGGCCGGATGGAATTTATCCTAGGATCCTCTGGGAAGCCAGGGAGGAGATTGCCGAGCCTTTGGCATTGATCTTTAACTCGTCATTGCCTGCAGGAATAGTGCCAGATGACTGGAGGATAGCAAATGTGGTTCCCCTGTTCAAGAAGGGAAGTAGAGACAACCCTGGTAATTATAGACCAGTGAGCCTTACCTCAGTTGCTGGTAAAGTGTTGGAAAAAGTTATAAGAGATAAGATTTATAATAATCTAGAAAAGAATAATTTGATCAGAGATAGTCAGCATGGTTTTGTGAAGGGTAGGTCGTGCCTCACAAACCTTATTGAGTTCTTTGAGAAGGTGACCAAACAGGTAGATGAGAGTAAACCGGTTAATGTGGTGTATATGGATTTGAGCAAGGTGTTCGATAAGGGTCCCCACTGTAGGCTATTGTACAAAATGTGAAGGAATGGGATTGTGGGAGATATAGCAGTTTGGATCAGAAATTAGCTTGCTGAAAGAAGACAGAGGGTGGTAGTTGATGGGAAATGTTCATCCTGGAGACCGGTTACTGGTGGTGTACCGCAAGGGTGGGTGTTGGGTCCACTGTTGTTCATCATTTTTGTAAATGACTTGGATGAGGGCGTAGAAGGATGGGTTGGTAAATTTGCAGATGACACGAAGGTCGGTGGAGTTGTGGATAGTGAAGAAGGATGTTGTCGGTGACAGAGAGACATAGATAAGCTGCAGAGCTGGGCTGAGAGGTGGCAAATGGAGTTTAATGTGGACAAGTGTAAGGTGATGCACTTTGGAAGGAGTAACCGGAATGCAAAGTACTGGGCTAAGATTCTTAGTAGTGTAGATGAGCAGAGAGATCTCGGTGTCCATGTACACAGGTCCTTGAAAGTTGCCACCCAGGTTGACAGGGGTGTTAAGAAGGCATACAGTGTTGAAGCTTTTATTAACAGAGGGATCGAGTTCCGGAACCAAGAGGTTATGGTGAAGCTGTACAAAACTCTGGTGCGGCCGCACTTGGAGTATTGTGTACATTATTAGAAGGATGTGGAAGCTTAGGAAAGGGTGCAGAGGAGATTTACTAGGATGTTGCCTCGTACGGAGGGATGGTCTTACGAGGAAAGGCTGAGGGACTTGAGGCTGTTTTCGTCAGAGAGAAGAAGGTTGAGAGGGGACTTAATTGAAACATATAAAATAATCAGAGGGTTAGACAGGGTGGATAGGGAGAGCCTTTTTCCAAGGATGGTGACAGCGAGCACGGGGGGCATAGCTTTAAGTTGAGCGGTGAAAGATATAGGACAGATGTCAGAGGTAGTTTCTTTACTCAGACAGTAGTAAGGGAATGGAACGCTTTGCCTGCAACGGTAGTAGATTCGCCAACTTTAGGTACATTTAAGTCATCATTGGACAAGCATTTGGACGTACATGGAATAGTGTAGTTTAGATGGGCTTGAGATCGGTATGACAGGTCAGCACAGCATCGAAGGCCGAACTGCCTGTGCTGTAATGTTCTAAGTTCTATGTTCATTCATATGATAAACTTAACCAAAAATGGTGAACAGATTGTGGATCTACTTCCCCTTGTGGATAGTTTTATCAAAGATATGCACAATGTAATTTTTTTGAATCATGACATTTTCACTGAAATTCTGGCCCGTTCTGCTGGGACAGATGGACAGTGACCACACCTTGGTATTTAATTAATTCCCATTTCATTGCAAAGAATCCAGAGGCAAAGAAGTAGTTCATCACTTTTATTTCGTGAGTGCTGCTCAATCCATTCAGGAATCACTACGTTTAGTTCCAAAAGAGTCAGTATTGATTAAGCTTCCCCTATTATGATAATGTCATAAGGACCTGGGCCGTGAGAATGGGTCTGGATCTCAAAGGAGACGTTTCTACCTTCTAAGACTTGCTCATAATGTTTGAAACAATGTTTATCATTCCAATGCAACTTCTACTTGATTACTGTCGTGTCATAACCTGTATCTAGTTTAAGACAAGAGCTCCTCGAGTCCCATTTTCACATTGAGGATATCCTTCCATTCTAAGGTCATAGGTGGGATGTTTGCTGATGATTACACACTGTTGAGCAGCATTTGTAATGCTCCAGATACTGAAATGCCCATTTGCAGCAAGACCTGGACAAGGTCCACACTTGGTCAGTAAATGGCAAGTAGCGTGGGCGCCACACAAGTGTCAGGAATGACCATCTCCAATAAGTGAAAATCTAACCATTACCCCTGAAAAATCAATGATATTACCGTCACTGAATCCCTCACGATCAACATCCCGAGTGATATCATTAACTAGAAATTGGACGTGGACCAGCTGTGTAAATATTGTGACTATAAAAACAGATCAGAGGCTGGGAATTCTGCAGTGAGTAACTCGCCTCATGCCCTCTGCCAGTGCCTGACCACCATCTGTAAGGCTCAGTTCAGGAGTGCGATAGAATACTATCTGCTTGCCTGGGTGGATACAGCTCCCCAGCAACACACATGAAGCTTTACACCATCCAGGACAAAGCAGCCTGCTTGATGGCATCAGAATCACCACCTTCAACATGAACTCCATTTACCATTGACACAAAGATGGAGCAGTGTGTACCATCTACAGGATGCACTGCGTAAATTCACTAAGGTTGCTCCAGCACACACCTTCTACACCTATGACCCCTACTATCTAGAAGGATAAGGACAGTAGACACAAGGGAACATCTGCAGATGCAAGTCCCCGCCTAAGCCCCTCACCATCTTGACTTGGAAATATACTGCTATTCCTTCAGTCTCACTGGGTCAAATTCCTAGAACTCCCTTCCTAGCAGCATTGTCGGATTCGTCTACCCAAGAACTGCAGTGGTTCCGGATGGCAGTTCACCATCACCTTCTACAAGGTATTTAGGGATGGGCAATAAATGCTGGTCAAGTCAGCAGCGAGCACATGCCATGAATAAAGAAAGAAAATTGTAACGATAACACCATTCAGCCTGAGATTAGACACATCACACATTAACGTCCAGCAGGGGTCCCAAGGAATGAGATTGAGTTAAATGCTTACACAGAATGGGAGATAAGGCAGAATGGGAGATAAGGCTTGCATTCATTGCCCATGAGTTTTGAGGAGATGGTTTTGAAACTGCCTCCATGGCTTCTAAACCATTTCAAAAGTCCTGTTAAGAGTCAGCTCTAGAGTCAGATTGAAATCAGACGATGTAACAATTGCATCAGAGATAACGGGAACTGCAGATGTTGGAGAATCTGAGATAACAAGGTGTGAAGCTGGATGAACACAGCAGTCCAAGCAGCATCTTAGGAGCACAAAAGCTGACGTTTCGGGCCTGGAACCTTCATCGGGCTGAGACCCTTTTTCTGATGAAGGGTCTAGGCCCGAAACGTCAGCTTTTTGCTCCTGAGGTGCTGCTTGGCCTGCTGTGTTCACCCAGCTCCACACTTTATTCTGTAACAATTGCGGTTTTCTTTTGCTCAAAGAGCATTGAAGAGCCAATCAGGTTTTTCCAGCAATCCAACAATCACCCTTAACAAGATGAACTTTTTACTCCAAATCTATTCAATGAACTGCAATCAATTCAGAAACTGCAATGGCAGTATTTGAACTCATCCACTGCAGATTTTAAATCTAGATCACCGACCCATTGATCTAGTAACATGCTACTCTCTCTCTCTCTCTCTCTCTCTCTCTCTCTATCTATCTCTCTCTCTCTCTCTCTCTCTCTCTCTCTCTCACTCACACACACACTCTCACACACACACACACACACACACTCTCCTCTCTCTCTCTGTCTCTCTCACACTCACACACACACACTCTCCTCTCTCTCTCTCACACACACACACACACACACACACACACACACACACACTCTCTCTCTCTCTCTCTCTCTCTCTCTCTCTCTCTCTCTCTCACACACACACACTCTATCTCTCTCTTTCTCACAGACACAGACTCTCTTTTTCTCTCTCTCACTCACTCTCTCTCTCTCTATCTCACACACACACACACACACACACACACTTATTGCTCAGTATTCCATGGTATCTGAATTGTTGGACGAATTAACTTTCACTCAGCATGGATTTTCTCCCAAATTTGTCATGACCAAAGAGAACCAATTCTGCCTGGGCGAAGAATGGCAGGAGCCACAATAATTAGGGATTGTTCAGCTGGAGGAACCGTGCTGTGATATGCATCCAGATAAGATGCTTTCTATGGTACATCAATGAACGTTGTCCTTGTGGACACACCGAATTGCCTTAGCCTCCTGGGAAGTAGAGGCATTGGTGTGCTTTTTTGCCCATTGCGACAATCTGGGTGGACAAGATTTTTCACAGCAGCGGATGTGACTCCAAATGGCGTATTAACCAGGTCAACAATGTTATTGAGGGTATCCTGAAGTAGGAGGTCCGTAAGACACAGCTCGATGTACACCTTGGTAAGATGAGTGATGAGGTCTTGCGTCAAGTGTTCCGAGATCTAGGCAGTGGATTACATAGCAGGACCTCTTAAGATGTAATCTCTGGATTATTCCTGTTGTCACATGCTGAGAAGACAAGCAAAAGGGGAAGAAAACAGATGAATGCTTGGCTCACGTGTCTGTGTTCGGGTTCAGACTCCCGGATCTGAAGGGAAATGCGCGGGGATGGTGTATCCTCGACAAGTGGGCTGGTCTGCAGCTGAACCGGAAAGGAGCCAAAATCTTTGCACAAGGGTTTGCTAATGTTGTGAGGAATTTCAGCTATGGACCTCCAAGCAGTGGGCAATTGCAGGTAATTCACTGAGAGGTGAGAACTAATAAAATAAAAATTATATCAGGGGATTTCAACTGCGCAACATGAATTGAGATAACATAAAAGGTTGACTTGGGAAATAATTCTTGAAATACATTTGAGAGATTATTTAACATCAACACGTAGACGAGCTTGTAAGGGACAGTGCAATGCTGGACCTATTTCTGGGACACCAAGCCAGTGTTCAAGGTGACAGTGGCTAAGTGCTTTAGCGATAGTGACCATGACAACAGACTTTTCAACATATGTTACGGAAAAGGAGAACGTCCGTCTGTTAAAAAAACCAAGTGTCTTTGGTTTGGGAAAAGGCATATTTTATTTAAACAAGGCAGGATCTGGGTAAAATATTTTGGGAAGTTACTTGAGGGCGAATCTGCAGCAGAATAGTCGGATACGTCCAGGAAAGGAACTGGGAGAGTAAAGGCCAGTTATATTCCATTTTGGGTGAAATTTATAATCGACAAGCCTGGAAAGCCCTGGATCTTGAGGAATGTTCAGGACATGTTTACGACAAGTGCGAAGGAAGCAAATGAATGGATGACTAGTGGCGTATAAAAAGGAAGTGTGAAGAAACGGTGGTGGCCAATATTGGAGAGAATATCAAGATATTCCACAGGTACATGAAGCAGGAGGATAACCAGGGAAAGAGTAGCTCCAATTAGAAACCGGGGTGTACACGGGGTGAGGGAGCAATCTGTGTTCAGAACTGAAGGGCATTGATACAGTAGACAAGTCCCTCCCGTCTGCTCTCCCTTCAAGGAGGAGCATTCACGTCGAAAAAGCAGGAAGATGCAGTGTGAAATTGAAATTTTTGGATGGTTTAGAAGTGAACAAATCCCCACGCCCAGATGAGTTGTTTCCAAGACTGCTGTGGGAGAAGAGAAAGAAAATCTCTTCAGAGATAGTAGCACCTGCAGATGCTGGAGAATCTGAGGTAACGAGGTGTAGAGCTGGATGAGCGCAGCAGGCCAAGCAGCATCTCAGGAGCAGAAAAGCTGACGTTTCGGGGCGAGACCCTTCTCCTTCTGTGTGTTCATCCTGCTGTGTTCATCCAGCTCCACACTTTGTTATCTTGGATTCTCCAGCATCTGCAGCTCCCATTATCTCCGATACAAATGGACAGAGATGCCAGGGTTGGCTTGTCAGCAAGAAATGAGGTCGCGCTGAAGGAACCACAGCTCTTGTGCTTGTTTATTAATGACTTGGAGGAAAGAGGTGCATGTGCTGTGGCTAAATTTGTAGATGACTCAAAACTATTTAGAAAGACAAGGCATGGCACAGAAACAGAGATTTACCAGGATATTACTTGGATCGGAATGTATTAGCTATAAGAAGGGTTTGGTGGAAATGTTGTGTCATGATAAATGTAATGAGATCAACCATGATCTCACCGAATGGTGGAGGAAATTCAATGGGCCAAATGACTTATTTTGTGAGTCTTCTTGTTTGACAATGCATTCATAAAGGTGTTTTTTTTTCTCTCTTGGATAAGATGTGAAAATGAAATGTGTACCCTTCCTTTTCATCTGGGAATAAATAATTGTTCTGAACGATTTCCATTGACTAATAGCAATCTGACAAGTATCACAATGTAAAGAGATTTTTAGCTTCTTTTTAATTGTAAAGGTATTCTTTGGAATTAATTTGGCATATATTATTTGCATCTCCAGGAAGTATGTTCATCACTGCATCTCAAAAAGTGCTCTGTTGTATGACAACAGCTTTTTAAAGATCACTTCAATGGTTGTGATTTTGAGTTGCCATAACACACATTAAATTACACTGTTGGCCAATCTGTCCATGATTATTTCATTATCTTAGGTTTCAAACAGACAAGGAAATCTTGGTGATGCAATGAAGAGTTTGATTCTCAAATATAATTGTTGTTATAGTTTCCACTTGGAAGAAAGATTCACATCAAATTGACTGGTCAAGGAAGTGGGACACTGACTGTGAGTACTTTGAATGTTCAAGTTATTCCTAAAATGAAAGTTATGACCCTGAAGATTTCTCTTTCATGCAGATATGAAGAGACTATTTTAAAATATCCTCTAGGTTAGTGGTTCAGGCATAAAAGTGTGAATGTATATACATGTACATGCGTCATCTGAAAAGAAAATGACGAGAAATCACTTGTTGCAAGGTGAGAATGAGTTAACCAGATCGTAAGAACTGCCAATGTTGGTGTCTGAGATAACACATTGTGGAGCTGGAGAAACGCAGCAGGGCAGGCAGCATCAGAGGCTCAAGAAAGGTGAGGTTTTGGGTCAGGACCCTTCCTGAGAAATGGAGGGTGGAAGGGAGCTCAGAAACAAGGAGCGTGGAGGGGGAGGAGGTGCTGGGGAAGGTAGGTGGGATGGTGATAAGTGAGTACTATCCAGATTGGAACAGATTTTCCCCAGCGTGCATTGAATACGAATTCCACATCACTGTCAAAATCTTAGTGACTGTTAACATTGATGTTTTTAGTCTGTCTTGTTTGAGTAATTGCATGACAGTTTGAATGGTTCTTTGAGAGTGAGGAACCTATGGACTCTCACACACCAAGATGGAATTTAGTTTGAAGAGTGACTTCAAAATAGTTGCTTGCTTTTAAAATCTTGACCGTTTTGCTGCCCTGTTGAACGAATTTAGCTTCACACTGCTTCAAAAGGAATTAGTGTTTAACAGGAACATATTTGTGAAACTTACAGGTCCGCAAGTTTTAGCATAAACTGGTGCAGCCTTTCGGTGCTTGCAAAAAGGCTCACCTCTCCGTTAATACCAAAGGAAAATTGGAGTTTGAAAGTAAGTTTACCCGGTGTCAGGGAAGGAAATGTTAATGTTGACTCGAATATAATTTTTAAAAAAGTAATATATTTGTGAAACACTAAACTCCAATTAAAATTTGGATTTGCCAGTTTTACAGATGGTTGGATATTGGATTCATTTTAAATGAGGGTGAAGATCACTTTAAATCCAGCATATTTGTGAAGAAAAGAAATAGCATGTCAAATAAAATTAACTGCATGACTCTGCATAACCCTGTATATAGAATTTCATTCCGAACTATGAGACAGTTATGACCCCATACTACCTCAGTGCTCATGGCAAGAGGAAGACTCCTGTTTGACGTGCTGTGCACTGCATGGAATGGCGGCGACATCAGATTCATTGATGATTGAGAATCAAAAGAATATGACAATAAGATTTAAAATCAAAATCTCATTGAACACTTCAAGGAATGTATTACAGGAAGAGGGGGAAAGCATGTATGACTAATAGAAGGTGGTGGCGCAGATCAAATAGACCTGTGTGCTAAAACTTATCACAAATTTCACATTGAATGGAACAGTTTAAACAGGCTGGAGGAAGCAGACATGCCAGCTCAAACTTTTTGAATTTGTGCATTCTGTTCGTAAACATCAGCAAAATTGTGGGAAACATGTTTATTCTTTCTCTTTTATTGCACAGAACCACACGATGAGACTGTTTTGATGAGGAATTTAAAGATTATGTGTCCCATCCGTTTGACTCACAGTTTGGTACCATAGGTTGGTACGATCTTCGTTGGAGAAGGAAAAGGGATGTTCCAGATACAGAAAATCGTCAAACCATTTACTACAAAGTCCGTTTCTGGTTGGTATTAATTAATGCAGTTAACATTTTTAGCTCGACATGATTGCACAATGGAGTCAATAAGAAAATTTGATCTGATATTCCACATAAATTTTAAGTGGATATTAAAGCAGCTCATTTCTTTTTCACGCTGTGTGCTGCTTTTAAGAATGGTTGTCTTATTGTCGAAATGTTTAGCTTTGACTCCATGGCTTCTTCCATTAGCTCACATTGAAACACATGTTTCTTCAGCCAAAAATGCACGGTTACCCGGTGTAGCTTGACCAACCTTTCCCTGTGGTCGTTCCCCTGAAATCCCCTGCGGTCGCTCCCCTGAAAAATAAGTATACCGTTTTGGGTACTGTTCCGGGGGACGACTTATCAGGGGTACGCAGTAGGGTGCAGGTCTCTGGCACAGAGTCTGTCCCTCTTGCACAGAAGGGAAGCGGGGATAGGAAGAGAGTGATAGTCATTGGGGAATCACTCATTAGTTTGAGGGACTGATAGAAGATTTGCCGGGAACGAAAGAGACTGACGATTGGTGTGTTGCCTACCAGGTGCCAGGGTCCGTGATGTCTCGGATCATGTGTTTAGGGTCCTGAGGGGAGAGGTTGACCAGCCCCAAGTCGTGGTCCACGTAGGCACCAACGATGTAGGTAGAAAGAGTGATAGGGATGTCAGGCAGGATTTGAGGGAGCTAGGGTGGAAGCTGAGAGCTAGAACAAACAGCGTGGTCGTCACTGGTTTGTCACCCGTACCACGTGTAGGCGAGGCAAAGAACAGGGAGAGATTTCAGCTGAACACGTGGCTGCAGGGATGCTGCAGGTGGGAGGGCTTCAGGTACATGGACAATTGGGGCTCATTCTGGGGAAGGTGGGACCTGTACAAACAGGACGGTCTCCACTTGAACCAGAGGGGCACGAATATCCTGGGTGGGAAATTGGCTAGTGCCATTTGGGTGGATTTAAACGAGCTCAGAAGGGGGATGGGAAACTGAGGTGTAGTCCTAGTACACACGAGGATGAGCGTAGGGAGGACATGGTCAGGACCTCACTGTCACAGAAGTGTGCTGGCAGACAGCAAGCTGGATGGAAGTGTGACGACTTTAATGCCGGGAGTATCCGGAATAATCTAGGTGAGCTTGCAGCTTGGATAGGTACCTGGGACTTCGATGTTGTGGCCATTTCGTCGGCATGGATAGAGCAGGGTCAGGAATGGATGTTGCAGGTTCCATGGTTCAGATCTTTCAATAAGGTCAGGGAAGGTGGTAAAAGAGGGGGAGGTGTGGCTTGGTTGGTCAAGGACAGCATAACGGCGGATGAAAGAACCTTTTGAGGACTCGTCTACTGAGGTGGTATGGGCTGAGGTTGCCAAGGAAGGTTTGTTGACTGAGTCAGTGTGGGTGGAAGTTCGGAACAGCAAGGCAGCAGTCACCTCACTGGGGGTTTTCTACAGACCCCAAATAGCAGTTGGGAGATCGAAGAACTCATTGGCCGGCAGATTGTTTAAAAGTGCAAACGTAGCAGGGTTGTTGTTATGGGTAACTTCAACTTTTCCAATGTAGATCGAAACCTCCTTCGTGCAGATGGTTTGGATGGAGCCGTTTTTGTCAGGTGTGTTCAGGAGGGTTTCCTTACTCAGTATGTGGACAGGCCGACGAGGGGGGGAGGCCATTTTGGATTTGGTGTTCGGCAATGAGCCAGGACAGGTGTCAGATCTCGTGGTGGGAGAGCACTTTGGCGACAGTGACCGCAAGAGCCTCACATTTACCATAGCCGTGGAAAGGGAAAGGAGCAGTTACCAGGGCAAGGTATTTAACTGGGGTGAAGGAAACTATGACGCTATCAGACAGGAGTTGGGAAGTACAGATTGGGAGCAATTGTTCCACAGAAAGAGCACAGCAGACATGTGGAGGCTGTGCAAGGAGCAGTTGTTGCGAGTGATGTATAAATTTGTTCCTCTGAGACAGGTAAGAAGGGGTAAGATTAAGGAGCCTTGGATGACTAGTACAGAGGTGCTTCTTGTCAAAAAGAAAAAGGCAGCGTACGTAAGGTGGAGGAAGTGAGGGTCTAGCACAGCTTTAGAGTATTACAGGCTTGCTCGGAAGGAGCTCAAAAGATATTGCCTGTACAATTGTTAGCTGTTACAACCTTTGCGTCCACGCTTGCTCATTCAATGGTGTCAAGATGCCAGCAGTGCACGTACCTTCTCCATCCCGTAATGCCGTCAGCTCACACAAGACATGGTCCTTACTTAAAATCTTCTGATCAACCAAAGTTCAATGTTTTGGACATTTTAGTTATCTGTCATGAAACGAAAACTGATTCTGACTGGCATGACCTGCAGTGCAAATGAATATAATCTGCGAAACGAGATTCCTTATGGGCTTGCGTCCACTACAGATAATTGCTTTTCAAAGACGTTGCATACATGCATTTTTTTCTCCTATCACCTTAGATTTTGTTTTGTTTATGCATGTTGTGTGGGTTTCCAGTCAGGCCCATAAATACAGGTTGATGCAGTCACTGTTATAACACGGTATTGAAGGAGAATTTGTGATCTTTGGAGTTTCATTCCAGTGTCTGAAGGAGTGCACCATCAAGCCACTTCAGATCTCTTCTGGTGACTATATTGTTGCAAGTTTTCAAGTGTTACCGGTCGTCACATAAAATATGGCCTTTTTGTTGTTGCACTATTCATCTTAACTGCACCTTATCTAGTATTTAGGCTTGGAAACAATTTTAATTATTTTTGATTTACCAATTCAAAATCATTTATGATTGTTGTCATGATATCCACAACAGGTTATTTTGGTTGGACATACAGGATTGGATCTGTCTTTCCCCAACTATGAATGGAAATAAAGTATGCGCTTATAAAACCCCTTCTGGGCAAGGTAGTTGCTCAGTGGTTAGAGCTGCTCATGCACTGGGGAGCCAATTGAGATTCCAGTCTTGGGTAACTATCTGTGTGGAATTGACATGTCCTCCCCGCGTCTGCGAGGGACTTGTGCCAGGTGCTGCAGCTTCCTCTCATTGTTCAAAGATGTGCAGGTCCTTATATGTGATTTGTGAAGCATTTCTTAAATGTTTCAATCCTGCCAGCATCCAGTGCCTTGGACAAAATAACTGGAGATGAATAAAAGATACTGAGCCTTTTGACACCATTTCCTGCTGGATTTTCATCAATCCTGCTTAATATCGGTGACAACTTCCATGACCTTTTTGATGCTATGTCTGAATTGACAGTCTAGTTCCAAATATTTGTTGTGCAGTATTTCAAGGTCTCTGTTACAGCATACCCATGAATGTCCACTTCAAAAGATACTTTCATATCATAGAATCCCTACAGTGTGGAAACAAGCCCCTTTTGACCCAACAAGTCCACAGCCACCCTCCAAAGAGCATCTCACCCTGACCCATCCCTCGACCCTTTCCTCAGTAACCCTGCATTTCCCATGACTAACAGACCTAATCTACACATCCCTGAACACAATGGGCAAGTTTGGCATGGGCCATACACTGAGCCTGCACATCTTTGGACTGTGGGAGGAAACCAGAGCACCCAGCAGGAACCCATGCAGGCATGGGCAGAATGTACAAACTCCGCACAGAAGATCGCCCAACGGTGGGATCGAACCTGGGTCCCTGGCGCTGTGAGTCAGCAGTGCTAACCACTGAGCCACCGTGCTGCCCTTGGAGTTAGACAGAGCTTGCTTGTTCCTGGGTGGCCTCAAACTGCCAACCTCCACTTAGTGGCAAAAGTGCTGACCAACTGCACTCATCTTCACTGGTTTTTGCTTTGTATCATTGAATTCAATCCTTCAAACTCTATGATAAATATTTAAATTTCCATTGATATGTGAGCGTTGTTTTTAGTACGCAGTATTGGTTTATTATGTTTTATTGCGAAATAATGAATATTGTATGTATATGCAAATGGGCAAGTTGGTAACGATGCAGTCCGCAGACCTGGGGGATAATAACACTGTCCTTCAATCGCCCACGATGCCCTCTGCAAATTGGTAGAAAACAAAAATTTCTATAAAATTCATCTCTCCTCCCGTCAGTCGATCAAAATTAATTCAGGATTTTGTGCAGGCCAATAAGCGTAAGATTACGTGAGCCTAAACAAAACTACTGGCTCATATTAGTTCAGTAAAGTGAAAGGGCAACAATAGAGGTAGTAGGAGCTGCAGATGCTGGAGAATCTGAGATGAGAAGGTGTAAAGCTGGATGAACACAGCAGGCCAAGCAGTATCATCCGGCTCTACACCTTGTTATCTCAGATTCTCCAGCGCCAATTTTCTGAAGTAGGGTCTCGTCCCGAAACATCAGCTTTCTTGCTCCTCTGATGCTGCTTCACCTGCTGTGTTCATCCAGCTCTCCACCTTGGGCAACAATAGAGTATGTTTTAAGTCACGAGATATGTTACTTGGGTTTGTCTTCCTTAGGGTGGAGTTAGTGGAACCGAAAAAGATGTCTCCCTCACAGCGCTTGTGACAAAAGAATTGCATCGTTCCTTGGCGGCCTTTCAACAGAAGAATATTCAGAGATTTCCCGAGTGGTAAGAATGTAACTTCTTTTACTTCTCTTTATCTCACTTTTTCCAACAAGTGGAAAGTAGATTTTAGAAATAACGTCGAGCTAATGAAGTGTGAAAAGAACAATAATTTCAAGCAGTGGTGGGAGTTGGTCAGTGAGGTGGGAGGAGTGGATTGGTGGGAGAGAAGGCGGACAGGTCATGGAGGCGGGGATGAGGGGAGGAACTAGTCTTGGGATGAGGCTGGCGGGTGGGGAGATTTTGAGGGTGGCAAAGTCCATATTGAGGCCATTGAGTTGGAAGCTCCCGAGGCGGAATGTGAGGTGCTGCTCCTCCAGTTTCTGGGTGGTTTGGTTGTGACACTGGAAGAGGCCCAGGATGGACATGTCATTCAGGGAGTGGGAGGGGGAGTTGAAGTGATGCAATGATTTGGATATGAAAATAGAAGGTGTGGTTAGTAAGTTTCCCAATGATTGAAGGTGTAGTAGCCAGCCAAGAAGGTCACCTCAGAATACAATGGGACATTGACAAGGGCCAATGAACTGAGGAGTGGCCAATTGAGTTGAGGTTAGATAAATGTGAGGTGCTACATTTTGGAAAGGCAAATCAGGGCAGCACGTATACACTCAAGGTTGTGGGGAGTGTTGCTTAATAAAGAGACGCTGGAGTGCAGTTTCGTAGTTCCATCAAAGTACAGCCACCGGTAGAAAGGATATGATGGAGACATTTGGTGTGCTCGCCTTTATCGGTCAGTGCATTGAGGATAGGAGTTGGGAGATCACTTAGCAGCCATATAGGACATTGATTCAGCTGCTTTTGGAATACTGCAATCGATTCTGGTCTCCTTGCGAGAGGAAGGATGTCGGCGCAACATTGAGGGCCGAAGGGGCCTGTTCTGCACTGTCTTGTTGTATGTTGTAAACTTGAAAGGGTTCAGAGAAGATCTGCAAGGATGTTACGAGCATCGGAGGTTGGAGGTATACCGTGGGCTTGAACAGGCAGCTATTTCTTGGAACTTTGGAGTTCAGGGCTGACCATATAGAAGTTTATACAATTACGAGGGACGTGGATAGAGCGAACAGCCAAGATCTTTTCCACGGGTTGCTGGAATCCATAACTGGAGGGAATAGGTTAAAAATGAGAGAGGGAAGATTTAAAATGGACCGGATTGTTTTCATAGTGGTGCATGTATGGAATGAGCTGCCAGAGGAAGTGGTGGAGGCTTGTACGTTTAAAAGGCATGTGGATGGGTATATGAATAAGACGGGTTGAGAGGAATATGGGCCAAATGCTGGCAAATGGGACTAAATTAATTTAGGATATCTGGTCAACATAGACAAATTGTGCCAAAGGATCTGTTTCCCGACTGTACATCTCTCTGATTCTAAGTGTCTTTTTTCTTAACCACGTGGCCCATAATTAGAAAAACTTGAATCAGGATTTGGGAATGTGACAATTCTAATTGGATCTGTTTGATGAAATTAACTCTGTAGATAATGGTGGTTGAATTATGATTTGTCAAATTTGAGTTTATTGCAGCATCTTAGAGAATAGAGGAGACACATGTAATCGAAACTGAAAATCAAAACTTGGTAAAATTTTGCATTGGAAATACATGACCAGCCATTGGAGGAGATTCATGACCATTGCATTCAAGTGAGAACAACAAATGCGATTCAGTGACTCAGTGAAATGGGATGCAGTGACTGAGAGAAAAGGGATGCAGTGACTGAGGGTAATAGGATGCAGTGACTTATGGAAATGGGATGCAGTGACTGAGGGTAATGAGATGCAGTGACTGACAAAAGGAGATGCAGTTACGGTGGGAAATGGGACACAGTGACTGAGGACAATGGAACGCAGTGATTGAGGGAAATGGGACGCTCTCAGTGAGTGTAATGTGAAGCATTAAATGAGTGAAATGTGATGCAGTGACTTTGTGAACTGGGATGCAGTGACTGAGATAAATGGGTTGAGGTGACTGATGGAAATGGGATGCAGTGACTGATGGAAATGGGATGCAGTGACTGATGGAAATGGGATGCAGTGACTGATGGAAATGGGATGCAGTGACTGATGGAAATGGGATGCAGTGACTGATGGAAATGGGATGCAGTGACTGATGGAAATGGGATGCAGTGACTGATGGAAATGGGATGCAGTGACTGATGGAAATGGGATGCAGTGACCGATGAAATAGGATGCAGTGACTGATGGAAATGGGTTGCAGGGACTGACAGAAATTGGATGCCGTGACTGATGGAAATGGGATGCAGTGACTGATGGAAATAGGACGCAGTGACTGCGGGACATGGGTTGCAGTGACTGCGTGAAATGGGATGCAGTGACTGATGGAAATCGGATGCAGTGACTGATGGAAATGGGATGCAGTGACTGATGGAAATGGGATGCAGTGACTGATGGAAATAGGGTGCAGTGACTGATGGAAATAGGGTGCAGTGACTGATGGAAATAGGGTGCAGTGACTGACGGAAATAGGGTGCAGTGACTGACGGAAATAGGGTGCAGTGACTGACGGAAATAGGGTGCAGTGACTGACGGAAATAGGGTGCAGTGACTGACGGAAATAGGGTGCAGTGACTGACGGAAATAGGGTGCAGTGACTGACGGAAATAGGGTGCAGTGACTGACGGAAATGGGATGCAGTGACTGACGGAAATGGGATGCAGTGACTGACGGAAATGGGATGCAGTGACTGACGGAAATAGGGTGCAGTGGCTGAGTGAAATGGGATGCGGTGACTGATGGAAATGGGATGCAGTGACTGAGGGAATGCAGATCAAGTGACTGTTGGAAATGTGATGCTGTGACTGAGTGAATGGGTTGCAGTGGGTGAGGGGAATGGGATGCCGAGACTGAGTGAACTGGGATGCCGTGACTCAGTGTAATGGGATGCAGTGACTGATGGAAATAGGATGCAGTGACTGAAGGAAATAGTGTGCTGTGTCTGATGGAAATGGGATGCAGTGACTGAGGGAATGGGTTGCAGTGGCTGAGTGAAATGGAAGGCCGTGTCTCTGTGAATTGGGATGCGCTGAGTGTGGGGAATGGGCTGCAGTGGCTGAGTGAAATGGGCTGCAGTGGCTGAGTGAAATGGGCTGCGGTGGCTGAGTGAAATGGGCTGCGGTGGCTGAGCGAAATGGGACGCGGTGGCTGAGCGAAATGGGACGCGGTGGCTGAGCGAAATGGGACGCGGTGGCTGAGGGGAATGGGACGCGGTGGCTGTGGGGAATGGGACGCGGTGGCTGTGGGGAATGGGACGCGGTGGCTGTGGGGAATGGGACGCGGTGGCTGTGGGGAATGGGACGCGGTGGCTGTGGGGAATGGGACGCGGTGGCTGTGGGGAATGGGACGCGGTGGCTGTGGGGAATGGGACGCGGTGGCTGTGGGGAATGGGACGCGGTGGCTGTGGGGAATGGGACGCGGTGGCTGTGGGGAATGGGACGCGGTGGCTGTGGGGAAGGGGACGCGGTGGCTGTGGGGAAGGGGACGCGGTGGCTGTGGGGAAGGGGACGCGGTGGCTGTGGGGAAGGACACGCGGTGGCTGTGGGGAAGGACACGCGGTGGCTGTGGGGAAGGACACGCGGTGACTAGGGAAATGAGGTGCCGGGACTAGGGAAATGGATTCACTGTCTCCGTTAAACGAGATGCAGTGACTGAGTGAACTGGAATGCAGTGACTCTGTGAAGTGGGATGCAGTGACTGTGGGAAATGGGATGCAGTGAATGAGTGAAGTGAGATGCAGTGACTGATGGAGATTGAATGCAGTGTCTGATGCAAATGGGATGCACTGAGTGAGGGAAATGGGATGCACTGAGTGAGGGAAATGGGATGCACTGAGTGAGGGAAATGGGATGCAGTTACTAAGGGAAATGGGAGGCAGTGATTGAATGAAATGGGTGCAAGTGACCGTGGAGATGGGATGCAGTGACTTGGGGCAAGGAGATGCAGTGACTGTGGAAACGGGATGCTGTGACTGAGGGAAACGGGATGCAGTGACTGAGTGACCGGGGATGCAGTGACTGAGTGACCGGGGATGCAGTGACTGAGTGACCGGGGATGCAGTGACTGAGTGACCGGGGATGCAGTGACTGAGTGACCGGGGATGCAGTGACTGAGGGTAATGGGATGCAGTGACTGAGGGTAATGGGATGCAGTGACTGAGGGTAATGGGATGCAGTGACTGAGGGTAATGGGATGCAGTGACTGAGGGTAATGGGATGCAGTGACTGAGGGTAATGGGATGCAGTGACTGAGGGTAATGGGATGCAGTGACTGAGGGTAATGGGATGCAGTGACTGAGGGTAATGGGATGCAGTGACTGAGGGTAATGGGATGCAGTGACTGAGGGTAATGGGATGCAGTGACTGAGGGAATGGGATGCAGTGACTGACGGGAATGGGATGCAGTGAGTGAGGGAAATGCGATGCAGTGACAGATTGGAATGCGATGCATTGTCTGTTAAATGGGCTGCTGGGACTGTGGGAAATGGGATGCACTGACTGAGGGGAATGGGATGCAGTGACTGAGTGAACGGGGATGCAGTGACTGAGTGAAATGGGATGCACTGACAGAGGGAAATGGGATGCCGTGACTGAGTGAAATGGGATGAGGTGACAGATGGAAATTGAATGCAGTGAGAGAGTAAAATTGGATGCAATGACTGTGGGAAATGGGAAGTAGTGACTGAGAGAAATTGGATGCAGTGTCTGAGTGAAATGGGATGCAGTGACTGCGTGAAATGGGCTGCAGTGACTGAGTGAAATGGGATGAAGTGTCTGAGAGAAATGGGATGAAGTGTCTGAGAGAAATGGGATGAAGTGTCTGAGAGAAATGGGATGAAGTGTCTGAGAGAAATGGGATGAAGTGTCTGAGTGAAATGGGATACAGTGTCTGAGTGAAATGGGATACAGTGTCTGAGTGAAATGTGATGCAGGGACTGAGTGAAATGTGATGCAGGGACTGAGTGAAATGTGATGCAGGGACTGAGTGAAATGTGATGCAGGGACTGAGTGAAATGTGATGCAGGGACTGAGTGAAATGGGACGCAGTGACTGAGGGAAATAGGATGCAGTGACTGAGGAAATGGGATGCAGTTCCTGACGGAACTTGAATGCAGCGTCAGATGAGAAACGGGCTGCAGTGACTGCGTGAAATGGGCTGCAGTGACTGCATGAAATGGGATGCAGTGAATTTGTTAAGTGAGATGCAGTGACTGAAGGAAATGTGATGCCGTGACTGCGTGAAATGTGATGCCGTGACTGCGTGAAATGTGATGCCGTGACTGCGTGAAATGTGATGCCGTGACTGCGTGAAATGGGATGCAGTGTCTGCGTGAAATGGGATGCAGTGTCTGCGTGAAATGGGATGCAGTGTCTGCGTGAAATGGGATGCAGTGTCTGCGTGAAATGGGATGCAGTGTCTGCGTGAAATGGGATGCAGTGTCTGCGTGAAATGGGATGCAGTGACTGCGTGAAATGGGATGCAGTGACTGCGTGAAATGGGATGCAGTGACTGCGTGAAATGGGATGCAGTGACTGCGTGAAATGGGATGCAGTGACTGCGTGAAATGGGATGCAGTGACTGCGTGAAATGGGATGCAGTGACTGCGTGAAATGGGATGCAGTGACTGCGTGAAATGGGATGCAGTGACTGCGTGAAATGGGATGCAGTGACTGCGTGAAATGGGATGCAGTGACTGCGTGAAATGGGATGCAGTGACTGCGTGAAATGGGATGCAGTGACTGCGTGAAATGGGATGCAGTGACTGCGTGAAATGGGATGCAGTGACTGCGTGAAATGGGATGCAGTGACTGCGTGAAATGGGATGCAGTGACTGCGTGAAATGGGATGCCCTGACTGAGGGAAATGGGATGCCCTGACTGAGTGAAATGCGATGCAGTGACTGACGGAAATTGAATGCACTGAGAGAGTGAAATTGGCTGCAATGACTGTGGGAAATGGGTTGTAGTGACTGAGAGAATTGGGATGCAGTGACTGAGTGAATTGGGATGCAGTGACTGAGTGAATTGGGATGCAGTGACTGAGTGAACTGGGATGCAGTGACTGAGTGAACTGGGATGCAGTGACTGAGTGAACGGGGATGCAGTGACTGAGTGAACGGGGATGCAGTGACTGAGTGAACGGGGATGCAGTGACTGAGTGAACCGGGATGCAGTGACTGAGTGAACGGGGATGCAGTGACTGACGGGAATAGGATGCAGTGACTGACGGGAATAGGATGCAGTGACTGACGGGAATAGGATGCAGTGACTGACGGGAATAGGATGCAGTGACTGACGGGAATAGGATGCAGTGACTGACGGGAATAGGATGCAGTGACTGACGGGAATAGGATGCAGTGACTGACGGGAATAGGATGCAGTGACTGACGGGAATAGGATGCAGTGACTGACGGGAATAGGATGCAGTGACTGAGGGAAATGGGATGCAGTGCCTAAATGAAATGGGATGCAGTGCCTAAATGAAATGGGATGCAGTCACTGTGGGAAATGGCATGCAGTGACTGAGGTTAATGGGATGCAGTGACTGAGGTTAATGGGATGCAGTGACTGAGGTTAATGGGATGCAGTGACTGAGGTTAATGGGATGCAGTGACTGAGGTTAATGGGATGCAGTGACTGAGGTTAATGGGATGCAGTGACTGAGGTTAATGGGATGCAGTGACTGAGGGAAATGGGATGCAGTGACTGAGGGAAATGGGATGCAGTGACTGAGGGAAATGGGATGCAGTGACTGAGGGAAATGGGATGCAGTGACTGAGGGAAATGGGATGCAGTGTCTGAGTGAAATGGGATGCATTGACTGATGGAAATGGGATGCAGTGAATGAGTGAAGTGAGATGCAGTGACTGATGGAGATTGAATGCAGTGTCTGATGCAAATGGGATGCCCTGACTGAGGGAAATGGGATGCCGTGACTGATGGAAATGGGATGCAGTGACTGATGGAAATGGGATGCCGTGACTGATGGAAATGGGATGCCGTGACTGATGGAGATGGGATGCAGTGACTGAGTGAAATGGCATGTAGTGACTGAGAGAAATGGGATGCCGTGACTGTGTGGCATTGGATGTGGTGATTGATGGAAATACATTCACTGTCTCAGTTGAGTAGGATTCACTGTCTCCGTTAAATGGGTTGCAGTGACTGCGTGAAATGGGTGCAGTGTCTGCGTGAAATGGGATGCAGTGTCTGCGTGAAATGGGATGCAGTGTCTGCGTGAAATGGGATGCAGTGACTGCGTGAAATGGCATGCAGTGTCTGCGTGAAATGGCATGCAGTGTCTGCGTGAAATGGGATGCAGTGTCTGCGTGAAATGGGGTGCAGTGTCTGCGTGAAATGGGGTGCAGTGTCTGCGTGAAATGGGGTGCAGTGTCTGCGTGAAATGGGGTGCAGTGTCTGCGTGAAATGGGGTGCAGTGTCTGCGTGAAATGGGGTGCAGTGTCTGCGTGAAATGGGGTGCAGTGTCTGCGTGAAATGGGGTGCAGTGTCTGCGTGAAATGGGGTGCAGTGTCTGCGTGAAATGGGGCACCGTGACTGAGAGTGAAATGGGGTGCAGTGACACTGTGAAATGGGGTGCAGTGACACTGTGAAATGGGGTGCAGTGACACTGTGAAATGGGGTGCAGTGACACTGTGAAATGGGGTGCAGTGACACTGTGAAATGGGATGCAGTGACTGAGGGAAAGGAGATGCAGTGACTGAGGGAAAGGAGATGCAGTGACTGAGGGAAAGGAGATGCAGTCTCCTGAGTGTAATGGGATGCAGTGACTGAGCAAAGCAGATGCTGTGACTGTGGGAAGTGGGATGCAGTGACTGATGGAAAGGAGATGCAGTGACTGTGGAAACGGGATGCAGTGACTGATGGAAACGGGATGCAGTGACTGACTGAAATGAGAGGGACTGACTGAAATGGGAGGGAGTGACTGACTGGAATGGGAGGGAGTGACGGACTGAAATGCGAGGCAGTGACTGAGTGAAATGGGATGCAGTCAGCGAGGGAAATGGGATGCAGTGACTGAGTGAAGTGGGATGTGGTGACTGAATGAAATGAGATGCAGTGACTGATGGAAAAGGGATGCAATGACTGATGGAAAAGGGATGCAGTGACCTAGGGAAATGAAATGCAGTGACTGAGGGAAATGGGGTGCTGAGACTGCGTGAAATGTGATGCAGTGACTGAGTGAAATGGGATCCACTGACTGAGTGAAATGGGATGCAGTAACTGACCAAAATGAGGTGCACTGACTGAGGAAAATGGGATGCAGTGCCTGTGGGGTAATGGGAAGCAGTGAGTGAGGGTCAAGGGGAAGCAGTGAGTGAGGGTCATGGGAAGCAGTGACTGAAGGAAATGGGATGCGGTGACTGAGTGAAATGGGACACGGTGACTGAGGGAAATGAGGTGCAGTGACTGAGGGAAAGGAGATGCAGTGACTGTGGGAAATGGAATGCTGTGTCTTAGGGTAATGGGATGCACTGTCTCAGTTCAATGAGATTCACTGTCTCAGCGAAATGGGATGCTGTGACTGAGTGAAATGGGATGCAGTGACTGAGGGAAAGGCGATGCAGTGACTGTGGGACAGGTGCCGTGACTGTGGGACAGGAGGTGCCGTGACTGTGGGACAGGAGGTGCCGTGACTGTGGGACAGGAGGTGCCGTGACTGTGGGACAGGAGGTGCCGTGACTGTGGGACAGGAGGTGCCGTGACTGTGGGACAGGAGGTGCCGTGACTGTGGGACAGGAGGTGCCGTGACTGTGGGACAGGAGGTGCCGTGACTGTGGGACAGGAGGTGCCGTGACTGTGGGACAGGAGGTGCCGTGACTGTGGGACAGGAGGTGCCGTGACTGTGGGACAGGAGGTGCCGTGACTGTGGGACAGGAGGTGCCGTGACTGTGGGACAGGAGGTGCCGTGACTGTGGGACAGGAGGTGCCGTGACTGTGGGACAGGAGGTGCCGTGACTGTGGGACAGGAGGTGCCGTGACTGTGGGACAGGAGGTGCCGTGACTGTGGGACAGGAGGTGCCGTGACTGTGGGACAGGAGGTGCCGTGACTGTGGGACAGGAGGTGCCGTGACTGTGGGACAGGAGGTGCCGTGACTGTGGGACAGGAGGTGCCGTGACTGTGGGACAGGAGGTGCCGTGACTGTGGGACAGGAGGTGCCGTGACTGTGGGACAGGAGGTGCCGTGACTGTGGGACAGGAGGTGCCGTGACTGTGGGACAGGAGGTGCCGTGACTGTGGGACAGGAGGTGCCGTGACTGTGGGACAGGAGGTGCCGTGACTGTGGGACAGGAGGTGCCGTGACTGTGGGAAATGGGCTGCAGTGACTGTGGGAAATGGGCTGCAGTGACTGTGGGAAATGGGCTGCAGTGACTGTGGGAAATGGGCTGCAGTGACTGTGGGAAATGGGCTGCAGTGACTGTGGGAAATGGGCTGCAGTGACTGAGGGAAATGGGCTGCAGTGACTGAGGGAAATGGGCTGCAGTGACTGAGGGAAATGGGCTGCAGTGACTGAGGGAAATGGGCTGCAGTGACTGAGGGAAATGGGCTGCAGTGACTGAGGGAAATGGGCTGCAGTGACTGAGGGAAATGGGCTGCAGTGACTGAGGGAAATGGGCTGCAGTGACTGAGGGAAATGGGCTGCAGTGACTGAGGGAAATGGGCTGCAGTGACTGAGGGAAATGGGCTGCAGTGACTGAGGGAAATGGGCTGCAGTGACTGAGGGAAATGGGCTGCAGTGACTGAGGGAAATGGGCTGCAGTGACTGAGGGAAATGGGCTGCAGTGACTGAGGGAAATGGGCTGCAGTGACTGAGGGAAATGGGCTGCAGTGACTGAGGGAAATGGGCTGCAGTGACTGAGGGAAATGGGCTGCAGTGACTGAGGGAAATGGGCTGCAGTGACTGAGGGAAATGGGCTGCAGTGACTGAGGGAAATGGGCTGCAGTGACTGAGGGAAATGGGCTGCAGTGACTGAGGGAAATGGGCTGCAGTGACTGAGGGAAATGGGCTGCAGTGACTGAGGGAAATGGGCTGCAGTGACTGAGGGAAATGGGCTGCAGTGACTGAGGGAAATGGGCTGCAGTGACTGAGGGAAATGGGCTGCAGTGACTGAGGGAAATGGGCTGCAGTGACTGAGGGAAATGGGCTGCAGTGACTGAGGGAAATGGGCTGCAGTGACTGAGGGAAATGGGCTGCAGTGACTGAGGGAAATGGGCTGCAGTGACTGAGGGAAATGGGCTGCAGTGACTGAGGGAAATGGGCTGCAGTGACTGAGGGAAATGGGCTGCAGTGACTGAGGAAAGGACATGCAGTGACTGAGGAAAGGACATGCAGTGACTATGGGAAAGGGGTTGCACTGACTGAGTGAGATGGGGTGCTCAGACTGTGTGAAAGGAGATGCAGTGACTGTGGGAAATGGAATGCTGTTACTGAGGGTAATGGGATGCAGTCACTGAGTGAAATGGGATGCAGTGACTGAGTGAAATGAGCTGCCGTGACTGATGGAGATTGAATGCAGTGTCTGATGCAAATGGGATGCACTGAGTGAGGGAAATGGGATGCACTGAGTGAGGGAAATGGGATGCACTGAGTGAGGGAAATGGGAGGCAGTGAGTGAGGGAAATGGGAGGCAGTGAGTGAGGGAAATGGGAGGCAGTGAGTGAGGGAAATGGGAGGCAGTGATTGAATGAAATGGGAGGCAGTGATTGAATGAAATGGGTGCAAGTGACCGTGGAGATGGGATGCAGTGACTTGGGGCAAGGAGATGCAGTGACTGAGGGAAACGGGATGCAGTGACTGAGTGAACAGGGATGCAGTGACTGAGTGAACAGGGATGCAGTGACTGAGTGACCGGGGATGCAGTGACTGAGTGACCTGGGATGCAGTGACTGAGGGTAATGGGATGCAGTGACTGAGGGGAATGGGATGCAAGTGACTGAGGGGAATGGGATGCAAGTGACTGAGGGGAATGGGATGCAAGTGACTGAGGGGAATGGGTGCAAGTGACTGAGGGGAATGGGTGCAGGTGACTGAGGGGAATGGGTGCAGGTGACTGAGGGGAATGGGTGCAGGTGACTGAGGGGAATGGGTGCAAGTGACTGAGGGGAATGGGTGCAAGTGACTGAGGGGAATGGGTGCAAGTGACTGAGGGGAATGGGTGCAAGTGACTGAGGGGAATGGGTGCAAGTGACTGAGGGGAATGGGTGCAAGTGACTGAGGGGAATGGGTGCAAGTGACTGAGGGGAATGGGTGCAAGTGACTGAGGGGAATGGGTGCAAGTGACTGAGGGGAATGGGTGCAAGTGACTGAGGGGAATGGGTGCAAGTGACTGAGGGGAATGGGTGCAAGTGACTGAGGGGAATGGGTGCAAGTGACTGAGGGGAATGGGTGCAAGTGACTGAGGGATGGGAAACGGGATGCTGTGACTGAAGGTAAGGGGTTGCAGTGGCGAAGTGAAATGGGACGCCGTGTCTCTGTGAAATGTGATGCGGAGACTGTGGGGAAATGGATGCAGTGACTGAATGAAATGGGATGCGTTGACTGATGGAAAGGAGATGCCGTCACTGTGGGAAATGGCATGCAGTGACTGAGTGAAATGGGAAGCTGTGACTGAGTGAAATGGGAAGCTGTGACTGAGTGAAATGGGCTGCAGTGACAGATGGAAATTGAATGCAGTGAGAGAGTGAAATTGGATGCAATGACTGTGGGAAATGGGTGCAGTGACTGTGGGAAATGGGTGCAGTGACTGTGGGAAATGGGTGCAGTGACTGAGAGAAATGGGATGCTGTGACTGAGTAAAATTGGATGCCGTGACTGTGTGGAATTGGGTGTGGTGATTGATGGAAATACATTCACTGTCTCCGTTGAATAGGATTCACTGTCTCCGTTAAATGGGATGCCGTGACTGAGGGAAATGGGATGCCGTGACTGAGGGAAATGGGATGCCGTGACTGAGGGAAATGGGATGCCGTGACTGAGGGAAATGGGATGCCGTGACTGAGGGAAATGGGATGCCGTGACTGAGGGAAATGGGATGCCGTGACTGAGGGAAATGGGATGAGGTGACAGATGGAAATGGGATGCCGTGACTGAGGGAAATGGGATGAGGTGACAGATGGAAATTGAATGCAGTGAGAGAGTAAAATTGGATGCAATGACTGTGGGAAATGGGAAGTAGTGACTGAGAGAAATTGGATGCAGTGTCTGAGTGAAATGGGCTGCAGTGACTGCGTGAAATGGGCTGCAGTGACTGCGTGAAATGGGCTGCAGTGACTGAGTGAAATGGGATGCAGTGAATTAGAGAAATGGGATGCAGTGTCTGAGTGAAATGGGATGCAGTGTCTGAGTGAAATGGGATGCAGTGTCTGAGTGAAATGGGATGCAGTGACTGAGTGAAATGGGATGCAGTGACTGAGTGAAATGTGATGCAGGGACTGAGTGAAATGGGACGCAGTGACTGAGGGAAATAGGATGCAGTGACTGAGGAAATGGGATGCAGTTCCTGACGGAACTTGAATGCAGCGTCAGATGAGAAACGAGATGCAGTGACTGCGTGAAATGGGCTGCAGTGACTGCATGAAATGGGATGCAGTGAATTTGTTAAGTGAGATGCAGTGACTGAAGGAAATGTGATGCCGTGACTGCGTGAAATGTGATGCCGTGACTGCGTGAAATGGGATGCAGTGTCTGCGTGAAATGGGATGCAGTGTCTGCGTGAAATGGGATGCAGTGTCTGCGTGAAATGGGATGCAGTGTCTGCGTGAAATGGGATGCAGTGTCTGCGTGAAATGGGATGCAGTGACTGCGTGAAATGGGATGCAGTGACTGCGTGAAATGGGATGCAGTGACTGCGTGAAATGGGATGCAGTGACTGCGTGAAATGGGATGCAGTGACTGCGTGAAATGGGATGCAGTGACTGCGTGAAATGGGATGCAGTGACTGCGTGAAATGGGATGCAGTGACTGCGTGAAATGGGATGCAGTGACTGCGTGAAATGGGATGCAGTGACTGAGGGAAATGGGATGCCCTGACTGAGTGAAATGGGATGCCCTGACTGAGTGAAATGCGATGCAGTGACTGACGGAAATTGAATGCACTGACGGATGGAAATTGAATGCAGTGAGAGAGTGAAATTGGCTGCAATGACTGTGGGAAATGGGTTGTAGTGACTGAGAGAATTGGGATGCAGTGACTGAGTGAATTGGGATGCAGTGACTGAGTGAACTGGGATGCAGTGACTGAGTGAACTGGGATGCAGTGACTGAGTGAACTGGGATGCAGTGACTGAGTGAACGGGGATGCAGTGACTGAGTGAACGGGGATGCAGTGACTGAGTGAACGGGGATGCAGTGACTGACGGGAATAGGATGCAGTGACTGACGGGAATAGGATGCAGTGCCTAAATGAAATGGGATGCAGTGCCTAAATGAAATGGCATGCAGTGACTGAGGTTAATGGGATGCAGTGACAGAGGTTAATGGGATGCAGTGACAGAGGTTAATGGGATGCAGTGACAGAGGTTAATGGGATGCAGTGACAGAGGTTAATGGGATGCAGTGACAGAGGTTAATGGGATGCAGTGACAGAGGTTAATGGGATGCAGTGACAGAGGTTAATGGGATGCAGTGACAGAGGTTAATGGGATGCAGTGACTGAGGTTAATGGGATGCAGTGACTGAGGTTAATGGGATGCAGTGACTGAGGTTAATGGGATGCAGTGACTGAGGTTAATGGGATGCAGTGACTGAGGGAAATGGGATGCAGTGACTGAGGGAAATGGGATGCAGTGACTGAGGGAAATGGGATGCAGTGACTGAGGGAAATGGGATGCAGTGACTGATGGAAATGGGATGCAGTGAATGAGTGAAGTGAGATGCAGTGACTGATGGAGATTGAATGCAGTGTCTGATGCAAATGGGATGCCCTGACTGAGGGAAATGGGATGCCGTGACTGATGGAAATGGGATGCAGTGACTGATGGAAATGGGATGCAATGACTGATGGAAATGGGATGCCGTGACTGATGGAGATGGGATGCAGTGACTGAGTGAAATGGCATGTAGTGACTGAGAGAAATGGGATGCCGTGACTGTGTGGCATTGGATGTGGTGATTGATGGAAATACATTCACTGTCTCAGTTGAGTAGGATTCACTGTCTCCGTTAAATGGGTTGCAGTGACTGCGTGAAATGGGATGCAGTGTCTGCGTGAAATGGGATGCAGTGTCTGCGTGAAATGGGATGCAGTGTCTGCGTGAAATGGGATGCAGTGTCTGCGTGAAATGGGATGCAGTGACTGCGTGAAATGGGATGCAGTGTCTGCGTGAAATGGCATGCAGTGTCTGCGTGAAATGGGATGCAGTGTCTGCGTGAAATGGGATGCAGTGTCTGCGTGAAATGGGATGCAGTGTCTGCGTGAAATGGGATGCAGTGTCTGCGTGAAATGGGGTGCAGTGTCTGCGTGAAATGGGGTGCAGTGTCTGCGTGAAATGGGGTGCAGTGTCTGCGTGAAATGGGGTGCAGTGTCTGCGTGAAATGGGGTGCAGTGTCTGCGTGAAATGGGACACCGTGACTGAGAGTGAAATGGGGTGCAGTGACACTGTGAAATGGGGTGCAGTGACACTGTGAAATGGGGTGCAGTGACACTGTGAAATGGGGTGCAGTGACACTGTGAAATGGGGTGCAGTGACACTGTGAAATGGGGTGCAGTGACTGAGGGAAAGGAGATGCAGTGACTGAGGGAAAGGAGATGCAGTGACTGATGGAAATGGGATGCAGTCTCCTGAGTGTAATGGGATGCAGTGACTGAGCAAAGCAGATGCTGTGACTGTGGGAAGTGGGATGCAGTGACTGATGGAAAGGAGATGCAGTGACTGTGGAAACGGGATGCAGTGACTGACTGAAATGAGAGGGACTGACTGAAATGGGAGGGAGTGACTGACTGGAATGGGAGGGAGTGACGGACTGAAATGCGAGGCAGTGACTGAGTGAAGTGGGAGGCAGTGACTGAGTGAAATGGGATGCAGTCAGCGAGGGAAATGGGATGCAGTGACTGAGTGAAGTGGGATGTGGTGACTGAATGAAATGAGATGCAGTGACTGATGGAAAAGGGATGCAATGACTGATGGAAAAGGGATGCAGTGACCTAGGGAAATGAAATGCAGTGACCTAGGGAAATGGGGTGCTGAGACTGCGTGAAATGTGATGCAGTGACTGAGTGAAATGGGATCCACTGACTGAGTGAAATGGGATGCAGTAACTGACCAAAATGAGGTGCACTGACTGAGGAAAATGGGATGCAGTGCCTGTGGGGTAATGGGAAGCAGTGAGTGAGGGTCATGGGAAGCAGTGAGTGAGGGTCATGGGAAGCAGTGACTGAAGGAAATGGGATGCGGTGACTGAGTGAAATGGGACACGGTGACTGAGGGAAAGGAGATGCAGTGACTGTGGGAAATGGAATGCTGTGTCTTAGGGTAATGGGATGCACTGTCTCAGTTCAATGAGATTCACTGTCTCAGCGAAATGGGATGCAGTGACTGAGTGAAATGGGATGCAGTGACTGAGGGAAAGGCGATGCAGTGACTGTGGGAAATGGGTTGCAGTGACTGAGGGAAATGGGATGCAGTGACTGAGTGAAATTGGAATGCAGTGACTGGATGAAATGGGATGCAGTGACTGAGGGAAATGTGATGCAGTGCCTGTGGGGTCATGGGAAGCAGTGAGTGAGGGTCATGGGAAGCAGTGAGTGAGGGTCATGGGAAGCAGTGAGTGAGGGTCATGGGAAGCAGTGAGTGAGGGTCATGGGAAGCGGTGACTGAAGGAAATGGGATGCGGTGACTGAGTGAAATGGGACGCGGTGACTGAGGGAAATGGAATGCGGTGTCTGTGGGGAATCGGGTGCAGTGACTGAGGGTATTGGGAAGCACTGACTGAGGGAACTGTGATGCAGTGACTGAGGGAACTGTGATGCAGTTACTGAGGGAAATAGGATGCAGTGACTGAGGGAACTGTGATGCAGTGACTGAGGGAACTGTGATGCAGTGACTGAGGGAACTGTGATGCAGTGACTGATGGAACTGTGATGCAGTGACTGAGGGAACTGTGATGCAGTGACTGAGGGAACTGTGATGCAGTGACTGAGGGAACTGTGATGCAGTGACTGAGGGAACTGTGATGCAGTGACTGAGGGAACTGTGATGCAGTGACTGAGGGAACTGTGATGCAGTGACTGAGGGAACTGTGATGCAGTGACTGAGGGAACTGTGATGCAGTGACTGAGGGAACTGTGATGCAGTGACTGAGGGAACTGTGATGCAGTGACTGAGGGAACTGTGATGCAGTGACTGAGGGAACTGTGATGCAGTGACTGAGGGAACTGTGATGCAGTGACTGAGGGAACTGTGATGCAGTGACTGAGGGAACTGTGATGCAGTGACTGAGGGAACTGTGATGCAGTGACTGAGGGAACTGTGATGCAGTGACTGAGGGAACTGTGATGCAGTGACTGAGGGAACTGTGATGCAGTGACTGAGGGAACTGTGATGCAGTGACTGAGGGAACTGTGATGCAGTGACTGAGGGAACTGTGATGCAGTGACTGAGGGAACTGTGATGCAGTGACTGAGGGAACTGTGATGCAGTGACTGAGGGAACTGTGATGCAGTGACTGAGGGAACTGTGATGCAGTGACTGAGGGAACTGTGATGCAGTGACTGAGGGAACTGTGATGCAGTGACTGAGGGAACTGTGATGCAGTGACTGAGGGAACTGTGATGCAGTGACTGAGGGAACTGTGATGCAGTGACTGAGGGAACTGTGATGCAGTGACTGAGGGAACTGTGATGCAGTGACTGAGGGAACTGTGATGCAGTGACTGAGGGAACTGTGATGCAGTGACTGAGGGAACTGTGATGCAGTGACTGAGGGAACTGTGATGCAGTGACTGAGGGAACTGTGATGCAGTGACTGAGGGAACTGTGATGCAGTGACTGAGGGAACTGTGATGCAGTGACTGAGGGAACTGTGATGCAGTGACTGAGGGAACTGTGATGCAGTGACTGAGGGAACTGTGATGCAGTGACTGAGGGAACTGTGATGCAGTGACTGAGGGAACTGTGATGCAGTGACTGAGGGAACTGTGATGCAGTGACTGAGGGAACTGTGATGCAGTGACTGAGGGAACTGTGATGCAGTGACTGAGGGAACTGTGATGCAGTGACTGAGGGAACTGTGATGCAGTGACTGAGGGAACTGTGATGCAGTGACTGAGGGAACTGTGATGCAGTGACTGAGGGAACTGTGATGCAGTGACTGAGGGAACTGTGATGCAGTGACTGAGGGAACTGTGATGCAGTGACTGAGGGAACTGTGATGCAGTGACTGAGGGAACTGTGATGCAGTGACTGAGGGAACTGTGATGCGGTGACTGAGGGAACTGTGATGCGGTGACTGAGGGAACTGTGATGCGGTGACTGAGGGAACTGTGATGCGGTGACTGAGGGAACTGGGATGCGGTGACTGTGTGAAATGGGATGCGGTGACTGTGTGAAATGGAATGCGGTGACTGTTGGAAATGGATGCACTGTCTCAGTTGAATCGCATCCACGGTCTCTGTTAAATGGGATGCAGTGACTGATGGAAATGGGATGTAGTGACTGAGTGAAATGGGATGCACTGTCTCAGTTAAATGGGATGCAGTGACTGAGTGAAATGGGATGCAGTGATTGAGTGAAATGGGATGCAGTGACTGAGTGAAATGGGATGCAGTGACTGAGTGAAATGGGATGCAGTGACTGAGTGAAATGGGCTGCAGTGACTGAGTGAAATGGGCTGCAGTGACTGAGTGAAATGGGCTGCAGTGACTGAGTGAAATGGGCTGCAGTGACTGAGTGAAATGGGCTGCAGTGACTGAGTGAAATGGGCTGCAGTGACTGAGGGAAAGGAGATGCAGTGACTGAGGGAAAGGAGATGCAGTGACTGAGGGAAAGGAGATGCAGTGACTGAGGGAAAGGAGATGCAGTGACTGAGGGAAAGGAGATGCAGTGACTGAGCAAAATGGGTTGCATTGACTGAGGGAAATGGGATTAAGTGACTGACTGAAATGCAATGCAGTGACTATGGGAAGTGGGATACAGTGACTGATGCAAATTGAATGCAGTGCCTGATGGAAATGGGATGCACTGACTGATTGAAATGGGATGCACTGACTGATTGAAATGGGATGCATTGACTGAGGGAAATGGGAGGCAGTGACTGACTGAAATGGGAGGCAGTGACTGACTGAAATGGGAGGCAGTGACTGAGTGAAGTGGGAGGCAGTGACTGAGGTAAATGGGAGGCAGTGACTGAGGTAAATGGGAGGCCGTGACTGAGAGAAATGGGATGCCGTGACTGAGAGAAATGGGATGCCGTGACTGAGGGTAATGGGATGCAGTGACTGAGGGTAATGGGATGCAGTGACTGAGGGTAATGGGATGCAGTGACTGAGGGTAATGGGATGCAGTGACTGAGGCTAATGGGATGCAGTGACTGAGGCTAATGGGATGCAGTGACTGAGGCTAATGGGATGCAGTGACTGAGGCTAATGGGGTGCAGTGACTGAGGCTAATGGGGTGCAGTGACTGAGTGAAATGGGGTGCAGTGACTGAGTGAAATGGGGTGCAGTGACTGAGTGAAATGGGGTGCAGTGACTGAGTGAAATGGGGTGCAGTGACTGAGTGAAATGGGGTGCAGTGACTGATTGAAATGGGATGCGTGACTGAGTGAAATGGGATGCGGTGACTGTCGGGAATGGATGCACTGTCTCAGTTGAATAGGATTCAACGTCTCCGTTAAATAGGATGCAGTGGCTGAGTGAAATGGGATGCAGTGGCTGAGTGAAATGGGATGCAGTGGCTGAGTGAAATGGGATGCAGTGGCTGAGGGAAAGGAGATGCAGTGACTCTGGGAAATGGAATGCACCATTTCAGAGATTCAATGACTGAGTGAAGTGGGGTGCAGTGGCTGCGTGAAATGGGATGCAGTGACTGAGGGAAATGAGATGCAGTGACTGAGGGAAATGCGATGCAGTGACTGAGGGAAATGGGTTGCAGTGACTGAGGGAAATGGGTTGCAGTGACTGAGTGAAATGGGATGCAGTGACTGAGTGAAATGGGATGCAGTGACTGAGTGAAATGGGACGCAGTGACTGAGGGAAATGGGACGCAGTGACTGAGGGAAATGGGACGCAGTGACTGAGGGAAATGGGACGCAGTGACTGAGGGAAATGGGACGCAGTGACTGAGGGAAATGGGACGCAGTGACTGAGGGAAATGGGACGCAGTGACTGAGGGAAATGGGACGCAGTGACTGAGGGAAATGGGACGCAGTGACTGAGGGAAATGGGACGCAGTGACTGAGGGAAATGGGACGCAGTGACTGAGGGTAATGGGAAACACTGACTGAGGGTAATGGGAAACACTGACTGAGTGAACTGGGACGCAGTGACTGAGGGAAATTGGAAGCAGAGACTGAGGGAAATTGGAAGCAGAGACTGAGTGCAATGGGACGCAGTGACTCTGGGGACATGGGAGGGTGTGACTCACTGAAATGGGAGGCAGTGACTCACTGAAATGGGATGCAGTCACTGAGTGAAATGGGATGATGTGACCGTGGGAAATGGGATGCAGTGACTGAGGGTAATGGGAGGCAGTGACTGAGTGAAGTGGGATGTAGTGACTGAGTGAAATGGGGTGCAGTGACTGAGTGAAATGGGGTGCAGTGACTGAGTGAAATGGGATGCAGTGACTGCGTGAAATGGGATGCAGTGACTGAGTGAGATGGGATGCAGTGACTGAGTGAGATGGGATGCAGTGACTGAGTGAGATGGGATGCAGTGACTGAGTGAGATGGGATGCAGTGACTGAGTGAAATGGGATGCAGTGACTGAGTGAAATGGGATGCAGTGACTGCGTGAAATGGGATGCAGTGACTGAGTGAAATGGGATGCAGTGACTGAGTGAGATGGGATGCAGTGACTGAGGTAATAGGGATGCAGTGCCTGACGGGCCTTGGGGTGCACTGACTGAGGTAATAGGGATGCAGTGCCTGACGGGCCTTGGGGTGCAGTGACTGAGTGAAGTGGGATGCAGTGACTGAGTGAAGTGGGATGCAGTGACTGAGTGAAGTGGGATGCAGTGACTGAGTGAAGTGGGATGCAGTGACTGAGTGAAGTGGGATGCAGTGACTGAGTGAAGTGGGATGCAGTGACTGAGTGAAGTGGGATGCAGTGACTGAGTGAAGTGGGATGCAGTGACTGAGTGAAGTGGGATGCAGTGACTGAGTGAAGTGGGATGCAGTGACTGAGTGAAGTGGGATGCAGTGACTGAGTGAAGTGGGATGCAGTGACTGAGTGAAGTGGGATGCAGTGACTGAGTGAAGTGGGATGCAGTGACTGAGTGAAGTGGGATGCAGTGACTGAGGGAAGTGGGATGCAGTGACTGAGGGAAGTGGGATGCAGTGACTGAGGGAAGTGGGATGCAGTGACTGTGGGAAGTGGGATGCAGTGACTGTGGGAAGTGGGATGCAGTGACTGTGGGAAGTGGGATGCAGTGACTGTGGGAAGTGGGATGCAGTGACTGTGGGAAGTGGGATGCAGTGACTGTGGGAAGTGGGATGCAGTGACTGTGGGAAGTGGGATGCAGTGACTGTGGGAAGTGGGATGCAGTGACTGTGGGAAGTGGGATGCAGTGACTGAGGGAAGTGGGATGCAGTGACTAATGGAATTGGAGTGCAGTGACCGCATCAGATTTGGTACTGGGTCATGAGCCTGGCCAGGTGTTAGACTTGGAAGTAGGTGATCACCTTGGTGATAGCGATCACAATTCTAAGATAATAAAATGCCAACCTCAGCGATCACAATTCTGTTATGTTTACTTCAGTGATGGAAAGGTACAGGTGTACACCACTGGGCAAGAGTTATATCTGGGGGAAAGGCAATTCCGATGAGATTTGGCAAGATTTTGGGAGCATAGGATGGGGAAGGAAATTGCAAGGGATGGGCACAATAGAAATGTAGAGCTTATTCAAGGAAAAGTTCCTGTGTGTCCTAGATAAGTATGTACCTGTCAGGCCGGGAGGAAGCTACAGAGCGCGGGAGCCGTGGTTTACGAAGGAAGTGGAATCTCTGGTCAAGAGGAAGCAGAAGGCTTCTGTTACTATAAGATGTGAATGCTCAGTTAGGGTGCTTGAGGGTGACAAGGTAGCCAGGAAAGACTGAAAGAGAGAGCTCAGAAGAGCCAGGAGGAGACTTGAGAAGTTGTTGGCGGATAGGATCAGGGTAAACCATAAGGTTTTCTATCGGTATTTATGAGAAAAGTAAGATTCGGCCCAATCAAGGATAGTAGTGGGAAGTTGTGTGTGGAGTCAGATGAGATAGGGGAAGCGCTAAATGAATATTTTTCAACAGTATTCACTCTAGAAAAGGACAATGTTGTCGAGGAGAATACCGAGATACAGGCTACTGGACTAGGTGGGATTGAGGTTCACAAGGAAGAGGTATTTGAAATCCTACAGAGGGTGAAGATAGCTATGACCCCTGGGCCGATGGGATTTATCCTCGGATCCTCGGGGAATCCAGGGAGGAGATTGCCGAGCCTTTGGCATTGATCTTTAACTCGTCATTGTCTGCAGGAATAGTGCCAGATGACTGGAGGATAGCAATTGTGGTTCTCCTGTTCAAGAAGGGGAGTAGAGACAACCCTGGTAATTATCGGCCAGTGAGCCTTAGCTCAGTTGTTGGTAAAGTGTTGGAAAAGGTTCTAAGGGACAGGATTTATAATCATCTAGAAAAGAATAAATTGATTAGGGATAGTCAGCACAGTTTTGTGAAGGGTAGGTCGTGCCTCACAAACCTTATTGAGTTCTTTGAGAAAGTGACCAAACAGGTAGATGAGAGTAAACCGGTTGATGTGGAGTATATGGATTTCAGCAAGGCGTTCGATAAGGTTCTCCAAAACAGACTATTGTACGAAATGCAGAGGAATGGAATTGTGGGAGATATAGCAGTTTGAATCAGAAATTGGCCTGCTGAAAGAAGACAGAGGGTGGTCGTTGATGGGAAACGTTCATCCTGGAGACCAGTTTCTGGTGGTACCGCAAGGGTCGGTGTTGGGTCCACTGCTGTTTGTCATTTTTATAAATGACCTGGATGAGGGCAGTGAAGGATGGGTTAGTAAATTTGCAGACGACACTAAGATAGGTGGAGTTGTGGGTAGTGACTAAGGATTGGTTGCAGAGAGACATAGATAAGCTGCAGAGCTGGGCTGAGAGGTGGCAAATGGAGTTTAATGCAGACAAGTGTGAGGTGATGCACTTCGGCAGGAGTAACCAGAAGGCAAAGTACAGGGCTGATGGTAAGATTCTTAGTAGTATAGATGAGCAGAGAGATCTCGGTGTCCATGAACACAGATCCTTGAAAGTTGCCACCCAGGTTGACAGGGCTGTTAAGAAGGCATACAGTGTTTTAGCTTTGATTAATAGAGGGATCGAGTTCCGGAACCGAGAGGTTATGGTGAAGCTGTACAAAACTCTGGTGCGGCCGCACTTGGAGTATTGTATACAGTTCTGGTCACCGCATTATAAGAAGGATGTGGAAGCTTTGGAAAGGGTGCAGAGGAGATTTACTAGGATGTTGCCTGGTATGGAGGGAAGGTCTTACGAGGAATGGCTGAGGGACTTGAGGCTGTCTTCATGAGAGAGAAGAAGGTTGAGAGGTGACTTAATTGAAACATATAAAATAATCAGAGGGTGAGATAGGGTGGATAGGGAGAGCCTTTTTCCTAGGATGGTGACGGCAAGCACGAGGGGGCAGAGCTTTAAATTGAGGGGTGAAAAATACAGGACAGATGTCAGAGGTAGTTTCTTTACTCAGACAGTAGAAAGGGAATGGAACGCTTTGCCTGCAACGGTAGTAGATTCGCCAACTTCAGGTACATTTAAGTGGTCATTGGACAAGCATATGGACGTACATGGAATAGTGCAGGTTAGATGGGCTTGAGATCGGCATGACAGGTCAGCACAAGATCGAGGGCCGAAGGGCCTGTACTGTGCTGTAATGTTCTATGTTCTATCTTCTATGGCTAGCTCTCCCTGTGCTCCGTGTGTTTTAACTTCCCTACTGGACTACTGTGAGGAACCTTCTTGAACGCCTTACTGAAACCCATATTCGTCCATGTTTCTGCCCTCATCAATGCTCTTCATTACGACTTTAAAAAACTCATTCAAATTACATGATTTATGATTTCCTGTGCACATGTGTCCTCGGATCCCATGGACTCTTTCCTGTTCTAACAGTCTTCAAATGGGGAATCTTGTCAAAAGCTCTGCTGAAGCCCAAGTAGACTGCATCAAATGCATTGCCCTCATCCACACACCCAGTTAGCTCTTCAGTCATAGATTCATAGAGTCATCCAGCACAGAATCAGGACCCTCACTCCTAATCATCTGTACTGATCAGGTGTCCCAAACTGAACCGGTCCCATTTGCCTGCGTTTGGTATCCGTCAAAACCTTTCCTCGTTGTGTACCTGTCCAAATGTCTTTTAAATACAGAAATTTTATCTGCCTCTACCACGTCTGTTGGCAGCTCATTGCATTCACGCACCACCCTCTGTGTGGGAAAAGTTGCCTGTCGGGTCACTTTTAAATCTTTCCCCTTTCACGTTTGAACCTACTCCCTTCTAGCTTTGGACTCCCCTACCTTGGTTATTCCCCTTATCAATGCCCATCATGATTTTTTACACCTCTGGAAGTCACCCCTTCGTCTCCGATACTCCAGGGAAAAAGTCCGAGCCTATCCACCACACCTCGTAAACCCTCCAGTCCCGGCAATGACCTTTTGTAATTATTTTTGCACTCTGTATAGTTTAACAGCATTCTTCCTACGGCAGGATAACCAGAATTCACTGAAGTATTATGACATAGAACATAGAACGTGACAGCGCAGTACAGGCCCTTCGGCCCTCGATGTTGCGCCGACCTGTGAATCCAACCTGAAGCCCATCTAACCGACACTATTCCATTACCATCCATATATTTAGCAATGTTCATTTAAATGCCCTTAAACTTGGCAATCTACTCCTGTTGCAGGCAGGGCATTCCGCACCCATACTACTCTCTGAATAAAGAACCTCCCTCTGACTTCTGTCCCATATCTATCTCCCCTCAATTTAAACCTATCTCCACTCGTGCTCACCATCCCCATCGAGGAAAAAGACTATCGCTGTCCACCCTATCTAATCCTCTGATTATCTTGTATGTCTCTATTAAGTTGCCTCTTCACCTTCTTCTTAAAAACAGCCTCAAGTCCCGAAGCTTTTCCTCATAAGACCTTCCTTCCACACCAGACAAGATCCTCATAAACCCCCTCCAAATCCTTCCGATAATGTGGCGATCAGAACTGTACGCAATAGTCCAGTGTTTTGTACAGCTGCAACATGACCTCATGGCTCCGAAACTCAATCTCTGTACCAATAAAACCTAACACGCCGTACGCCTTCTGAACAAGCCTATCAATCTGCGTGGCAACTTTCAGGGATCTACGCACATGGACACCGAGATCTCTCTGCTCATCCACACCACCAAGATTCTAGGCAGCACGGTGGCTCAGTGGTTCGCACTGCAGCCTCAGGCAATTGTCTGTGCGAAGTTTGCACGTTCTCCCCGTGTCTGCTTGCATTTCCTCCTGGTGATCCGGTTAAGGCGGATAAGGGAGGGGAGGGGAATATGTGTCTGGTGGCGGCATCCTGCTGGTGGTGGTGGAAATGGTGCCTGAGGTTGGTATGGATGTGGGCATGTGGGTTGATAGGTAAGGTCAAGTGGAACCTTATTGCTATCTTGGGAGGGAAGAGAAAAGGTGAGGGCAAAAGTGCTGGGTTGGACACAGTTGAGGGCCCTGTCGACCATGGAGCCGGAGAATCCTCAGTTGAGGAAGAAGATGGACATTTTGGAGGCTCCCTTGTTGATGTTGGCCTCATGAGAACATGTTCGATGGAGATGGAGGAAGTGAGAGAAGAGGTTGGAGTCTTTACAGAAAGTGGGGTGTGAGGATATATAGACCAGGTAGCTGTGAGAGTCAGAGAGTTTGTAATGGATATTAGTGCGAAGCCTACCCCCAGGAATGGAAGCAGAAATGTTGAGGAAGGGAAGGGTGGAGTCAGAGGTAGAGCAGGTGAAAGTGAGGGCAGGATGGAAATTGGAGGCGAAGTTGATGAAGTTTTCCAATTTCAGACAAGAGAGAGAAGCAGCCGGATGATATCATTGATGTATCAGAGAAAGTGTTGTGGGTGGGAATGTTCCACGTACCCCGTGAAGAGACAGGTTTAACTCGGGCCCACGCAGGTGCCCGGAGCTGCTCCTCTTACCCGAAGCAAATGAGAGGAGTTAAACAACAAGTTGTTGAGGGTGAGGATGAGGTCGACCAAGTGGAGGAGGGTGGTGGTGGGAGGGGAATGTTCAGGTCTTTGCTCCAAGAAGAAGAGGACAGCCCTAAGAACCTCCTGTTGGGGAATGGATGTGTAAAGGAATTACACGTTCATGGTAAAAAGGACGCAGCTGGAACCGGCAAACTGATGTTTTTTAAACTGCGTAAAATGTCAGAGTATTTCTGGATGTACGTGGGCAGTGCTTGGACCAGGGGACAGAAGATTGAGTCAAGGTCAGAAGAGATGAGTTCTGTGGGGCAGGAACAGGCTGAAACAATGGGTCTGCCAGGACAGCCTCATTTGTGGATTTTTAGGGGTCGTAGGAGCAACCTGGGGGGAGCTGTGGCCTTTCAGCTTGGAAACAGAGGGGGAAGATCACCGGATAGACCAAGATCAGTTACTGTAGTAGATACAATGGCCCGGTGCGGTCATGGTCCAGGAGAAGTCGGAGGAGGTATCTGAGAGCTGGCGCTCAGCCTCTGCAAGGTAGACTTCAGCTCACCAGACCACAACAGCACCACCTTATCGGCAGGCTTAATAACAAAGTCAGGGTGAGATATGAGTGCATGGAGGGCAGTCAGTTGGGCAGGACGTAGGTTGGGTTTGGTGCAGGGAACAAAGAAATTGAGGTGATAGCACGTCGACAGTTCTCAATGAACAGATTGAGTGCACCTGCATCCCCACCTTAACAATTCTGCACTGAGGGTGTCTGCACTGAGGGGTGCCATTAACTGTATATTTTTCCGTAATAGTTGATTTCCCAAAGTGGAGCATCTCACATTTAATGGATTAAAACCCACTTGCCGTTTCTGCAACTGATCTGTATCCTTTTATGACGTCTACACTCATCACGATTCTCCCAATCATTCTATTGTCTGCAAACTTGCAAACCCATCCATCTATATTTTCACCTCAGTCATTTTGTATAGACCACAAACAGCAGACGTCCCAGCACAGATCCCTGCGGAACATCAATCGTCCTGGATCTACAGCCTGAAAAGCACCATTCCACCTCTTGCCTCTGTCTTCTCTGGGCAAGCCAGTTGTGAATCCAAGCATCCAAGCCACCATGGACTCGGTGCATCTTAATTTTCTGGATGATCCTATCATGAGGCACCTTGTTGAAAGTATTGCTAAAATCCATGAAAACAATATCCACTGCTTTACCTTCATTGATCACATTCGTCACCTCCTCAAAAAATTCAGTCAAGTTAGTAAGACATGACATGACCTGCCCTGCACAAAGCCATGCTGACTGTCCCTAATTCGGCCATGCTGTTCCAAATACAGATAAATACAATCCCTAAGAATTCTCTCCAATAGCTTCCAATGAACGATGAGAAACTCGCTAGTCTATAGTTTCCTGGATTGACCCTATTTCCCTTCTTGAACAGAAGAACATTTAGCAACTTGCTAATCCTCCAGTACCCCTCCAGTGGCTACCAAGGATACAAAGATATTGCTGAATGCCCTGACAATCTCCTCTCTCACCTCGCTGAAAAACTTGAGTAGATACCATTGGGTCCTGAGGACTTATCCACCTTAATGCTCTTTCTTGATTTCAAAATGCTGTTGTCATATTCGCATGCTCCACACAAATCCCACTATCCTCCACACCCTTCGCCTGAGTGAATAGTGATGCATGGTACTCATTTCGGATCTTGCCCACATCCTCTGCTTCCAAACACAAGTTCCCTCCTTTATCCTGAATGGTCGTACCTTCTTGCTATTTATCCCCTTGTTTTAGATGTATGCACAGAATGCCTTGGGATTTCCTTCAACCCTCCTTGCCAAGGTCATTTCATCGCCCTTTCTTTTTCTGCTTTCTTTATGTCGGCCCTGTTCGATTTTAGCTTCCTAAACCTGACATATTTCTGTTTTTCCCATTTGACTAACTTCACAACCTCCCCAATTATCCAAGAGTCTTTTACCTTGCCATCCTTGTCCTTCCTCCTTCCTGATCCTAAACTCATAAGCAGGCCTTTAAACAATTCCCAGATGGCAAATGTGACAGCTCCTCCCAATTAACACTCCCCAGCTCCTACCTAAAATTGATATAATTTACTCTCCGCCAAGGTCCTGACTTATCCTTCTTCATAGCAATCTTAAAATTGAAGGAGTTGTGATCACTATTTCCAAAATGCTTTCCCACCCTTCTCACCAGTTACCTGACCAGGACAAAGTCCAGTATGGCCCATCTTCTATCCACATACTGTGTCAAGAAACTCTCTTGGATAGACTTAACAAATTCAGCCTCATTTAAACTCTTGTTGTAAGGTAGCCCCAGTCAATACAGTGGAGGTTAAATTCACTGACTATGACAACTCTGACTTATTGCATTGTTTCAAAAGCTGCCTACATATTTGTTCCTCAGTGTGTCAGGGGCAAAAGGGGAGCAGGCTATTAGTTTAATCTGATCGGAGTGATTGTGTCTATCTTATTTTTGAATGCTACCTCTGTTGCCTCAGTGGGCAAGCCCTCCAGAATGTCCTTTCTAAGTACAGATGTAACATTTGCCACAGGTTAGGAGTGCACCTCCTTCTTTTATCTTCCCCTCTATCTTGTCTAAAGCAATGAAACCCTGGAACATTGAGCACCCAGTCCGGTCTCTGTCTCAACCAAGCCTCTGTAATGGCCTCAACATCAGAGTCCCATGTACGGATCCAGGCTCTAAGCTCATCTGCCTTACCTGTAATACTCCTTGCAGTGAAATAAACATATTTCAGCTTGTTCGTGCCATCATGTTCATGTACCTGTCTCCGACTGCCATTCTGTTCTGATTTATTGGTCCTAGCATGTACCTGCCATCAATTCATCTACTTGCTGACCTGCTGCTCTGGTTCCCAGCTGCCTGCCAGTCTTTAAATCCTCCCAAGTAGCACTAGCAAACCTCCCTGTGAGGGTATTTGTTCCCGTTCAGTTTAGGTGCAACCCATCCCTCTTACACAGGTCACCCCTTGCCCAAGAAGCGGTCGCAATTATCCATGAACCTGAAAGCCTGCCCCCAGTACCAGCTCCTTAACCAATGCATTCATCTCACCTATCTTTCTCTGACTTAACTCACGAACATGTGGCACTCGTGGCAACCCATAAATTATTAGCCTCTAGGTCCTGCCTTTCAGCCTCTTTGCTAACTCCTTGTACACAGTCCGCAGGATCTCATCCCTCTTTCTACCTACGTCATTGGTACCAATGTGCACAATGGCCTCTGGCTGCTCACCCTCCCCCTTAAGAATTTCTTGCAACCACTCAGAGATGTCCTTGACCTTGGTACCAGGGAAGCAACACACAGCCCTGGTATCTCAAATGTGGCTACAGAAACTATGCCACCAACGAATGAGTCTCCAACCATGATCACTCACTTGGATTTGCCTGACCCTGTCCCACAGCAGGGCGGTTTGTACCACGGACCTGGCTGCTGCTGATTATATAACCGTTCCAGTTTAGTTTTAGATCAGTGTTAACCTTGATGAAGTGGATAGCCAAGCACCTCAGTGGTCTACAGCACAGGAGAATTAAATTCTTAAGCTCACGGATTCTGTGAGAGTCAAAGACAAGCACTGAATTGTTCTTACCTCATTTCCAACACCTGGCCCATTGCCCTGCATGGCTTGGATAACACTTGCACATTTAAAAAAAAATGTAAGGATGATGTGAGGGTAAGGACATGGAATTTTGTGACATGGTCATATTCTCTCTTGTTGGAGCTGATTGCTGCTTAGCACTTGTATGGTGCAAATGTTACTTATCCTTTATCAGGCCAAGCCTGATCGTTGTCCAAGCCTCACTGGATTTTCTCATCGTTGACTTCACTGTTGGAAAAGTCATGAATTCTGCTGGACACCTGGACAATATTCAATGAACGTTCATGTCTCCACTTTGGTTCAAATGAAGACATGACTTCAACCAGTGCAGGAATCCAGTGAATGCCACTGACTCAATTTTCTATTCCTCTGCTTCACACCACATTCAATCAGAAGTTGCCTTGGTGGAAATGACAGATTGCACTTTCCTTCCTTTTTAAGCTCAGGATCTCTGATCATATTTGTGGTAAATCCTGAAAGAGGTTACGTGAAGTGTAGCATGACGAAAAGTAAACTGAGCCTAAGTGTGCAGCTGTTTGACAGCACTGTCATCCAGATGTTGCATTACTTTGCTGATGATTGAGAATACATTGAGGCCATAATTGGTCAGGACAATTTGTCTGCCGATTGCGTGATAGGTCATCTTTCTCTGAAATGTGAGTGTTGCAAGTGTTTAAAAATGTACTGGAAAACATTTACTGTTGGTGTGGCGACCTTGGGGCACATTGTTCCAGTACAATTTGTGGGATGCTGCCAGGTGCCATGGCATTTGCAGTATCCGGAACATTCAGTCTTGTCATTGCATGAAATAATTTGAATTGCGTGTAAGTTAAGATCTGTGATGCCTCCTCAGGATGAGGGCAAGAAGATCATCCAGACTGGTGAATGGTTTCATCTGCTCCTTCACCTTTTGTTCATAACATCTTGTAATAACTGCCATGTAGCCTGATGAGAAACTAAAGCTCATCTTGATTCATTTGCATTCGAAGGTGCCTATTTTTCCCAAACAAAAGGACCCATCACTGAGCGGGAAGTTTGGAGAATGTTATAGACATCAGTGGTGAGATAATGCTGGATCTTGACCAGCAAAACCATTGTTGTGTTGTTGAAATGCAAACAAAAATCTATATGATGTAAACTTTATTCTCAGCTAATCCCATTGTCAAATGACAGATTCTGATGTTGGTTCCTGGAAAGCCTCCATTGTTGGAGGACGAGAAGCCGTTTCCAATTGAAGCAGCACAGGCTTCTGCGATGACTGTGGAAACCACTGCTTATGCCTTGCTTCAAGCATTGTCAAGGAATGATATTGACTACGCAACACGGATTGCGAGGTGGCTAACGATGCAACAGAACTATGGTGGTGGATTTCACTCGACGCAGGTAAATGCTTGAGATCACAACAGCAGGCATTCAGATATTTCCATGGATCATGTTACTAACTGGTGGTTGCTGCTGTTTGCAATCAAACTGGACACTGCATTTTCATCTGCAGGTTTGGTGCACTGGCACAAATTCCAGTTCTTCAATGGTGTTAATCCTTGGTTAAATTCTTACGTGCACTTTGCCTGTGCATCACTTTTCCTCTTGGCATTGTCCTTGAAAACTACCTGTTTCTGTAAACCTTCACTGACTTGTCATAGAATCATTGAGGGACAGCATAATAGAGTGCTGTGGCAATGGAACAGACCCTTCAGCAAATTGTATGTGCCCTCACAAGATGCAAGTCCCGAACTATTCTCATCACATTTCCCAGCACTCGACCCAGAGCCTTGTATGCCTTGGCATCGCAAATGCCCAATCAAAGACTTGTTAAATGTTATCATGGTTTCTGACTCTACCACCCACACAGTCGGTGCGTTCCACATTCTCACCACAGTTTGGGTGCAAAAACAAGTAAGCTTCCTCAAGAGATAGTGGGAACTTGCCAATGCTGGAGAATCTGAGAGAACAAGGTGTAGAACTGGATGAACACAGCGGGCCGAGCAGCATCAGAGAAGCAAGAAAGCTGACGTTTCGGGTCGAGACCCTTCTTCAAAAATGGGGGAGGAGAAGGGGATTCTGAAAAAAATAGGGAGAAGTGGGGAGGCAGATAGAAGATCGGTAAAGGAGAAGTTAAGTGAACTGTCCTGTGCTGTCCTCTCACTGTCCCCTGCTCCAGAATCATAGAATAAGAGAATTCTCCAGAATTAGACCGTAAGGCCATGAGACACAGGAGTGGAGGTAAGGCCATTCGGCCCATCAAGTCCACTCCACCATTTAAATCATGGCCAATGGGCATTTCAACACCACTTCCCTGCACTCTCCGCGTAGCCCTTGATTCCTTTTGAGATCAAGAATTTGTCGATCTCTGCCTTGAAGGCGTCCAACATCCCGGCCTGCACTGCACTCTGCGGCAATGAATTCCACAAGCCCACCACTTTCTGCCTGAAGAAATGTCGTCTGATTTCAGTTTTAAATTGACCCCCTCGAATCTTAAGGCTGTGCCCACGGGTCCTCGTCTCCCCTGCTAACGGAAACAACCTCCTAGTGTCCACCTTTTCTAAACCATACATTATCTTGTAAGTTTTTATTAGCTCTCCCCTCAACCTTCTAAACTGTAGTGAGTATAATCCCAGGATCCTTAGCCATTCATCACAGGTTCAGCCTACCATTCCAGGGATCATCCGTGTGAATTGAACAAGCACTTCATTCCATTGTGTCTGTAACCACTGAAGCCGCACTAAGTTCACATTCGGCTCATGTTTTAGCAATAGGCCTGTTGCCTTGAATGTTATTTCATTTTAAGTGCTGTACCAACCCTTTTTCTTTAATGTGAAAAGATTATCCACCACCTCAACTAAAGTCCCAGACAATGAATTCCAAACACCCAGCACCTTCTGGGTGTCTTTTCTTTCCTGAAATTCCTTCTGAGCCTTTCAGCTTAAATGTATGTATCTCTTCCCCCCGCGTCCCCCCCCCGACCTCCCACCCCATGAATGGTCGTTCTGCTTCCCTCGCCTAGACCCATCAGAATGCAGACCATTTTTTCAGGACCTTCTTCAACCTTCTCTATTCGGAAGAAAACAAGCCAACCTTATCCAGATAAAACAGTGATGCTGCCTGGCCTGCAGTGTTCCTCCAGCTCCCACGCTGTGTTATCTCAGACTCCAGCATTGACAGTTCCTGTCATCTCAAACTTATCCAGACTGTCCATCGAGTTAAAATGCTTCACCCCCTCAGAACATCCTGATGAATGTCCTCCACACATGCTCAAATGCAATCACCTCTCTCATATAATGAAGAGACCATTAGAACATAGAACATTACAGCGCAGTACAGGCCGTTCGGCCCTCAATGTTGTGCCGACCTGTCATACCGATCTGAAGCCCATCTAACCTACACTATTCCATGTACGTCCATATGCTTATCCAATGACGACTTAAATGTACCGAAAGTTGGCGAATCTACTACCGTTGCAAGCAAAGCGTTCCATTCCCTGACTACTCTCTGAGTAAAGAAACCGCAATGTCCAGTTTAGAATAACAAGCTCACAAGCGAGATGACCTGGTTTTAGATATCACTCGGGGCCACAGACTCAGAGACAAAGCAAGACGACTCTGCGATTTGATGTAGAAACTGCTGACACTCCGAAGCCTGCAGCCCTCCTCCAAGTCTCAAGTCAGAAGTGTGTCAATGACGGTGCAGATCCAACAACACTGAAAACAATCTTGAGTCTAGGCCAAAGCAGCCCCTTGATTGGCACCGTTTCCATTCTCTCCACAGCCAACTCCAAGAGACAATAATGTGTCCCTGTACAAGATGCACTGCCACATTTTTTACCCACTATTCTGACACACACCTTTCCAGACTTAGAAAACTCATCTTCAAGGGCAAGGACATCAGACATGGTAGCACTAACCCCAGTAAAAATCACCTCCAAGCTACTCACAAACTTTTTTGGAAATGAATGGTTGTTACTGAGTCAATCTTCGTAATCTCTTTTGGAACAGCATTGTGGGTCTCTGTACAGCAACATGAAGCTGTTCAAGAAGTCAGTTCATGCTGGACAATCAGCAACAGCTATGTCTCCTTAAAGAATAAATAAATCGGAAAGAAATCCATCTGAGAGTCACAGGCAAATGGGTACTTTTTTTGTTCACTCAGCAGATTGTGGGCTATTACCAATTTTGAAAATGACAAATGAAGCTTTTGTTTGGGTGGGTATTGACAGCAGCTGCCCCCAAAATAAAAAGAAAATGGGAACTGCAGATGCTGGAGAATCCAAGATAACCAAGTGTGTAGCTGGATGAACACAGCAGGCCAAGCAGCATCTCAGGAAGACAAAAGCTGACATTTCGGGCAGAGACCCTTCATCAGAAAAGAGGGAGGAGGAGACAGTTCTGAAATAAACAGGGAGAGGGGGAAGGCAGATTGAAGATGGACAGAGGGGAAGATAGGTGCAGAGGAGACAGACGAGCAATAAGGAAGGAGAGGATCAAATATGAAGGTAGGCTAGCTAGTCATATTAGAAATCACAGTGAAAGCTTCTTTCAATACATAAGAAACAAACATGAGGCAAAAGTAGACAGTGGGCCGCTCCAACTTGATGCTGGAAGGCTAGTGATGGGAGATAAGGAAGTAGCTGAAGGACTTAAGTACTTTGCGTCAGTCTTCACAGTGGAAGACATGAGTAGTATGCCAACAATTAGGGAGAGTCAGGGGGCAAAGTTGAGTATGGTAGGCATTACAAAAGAGAAAGTGCTAGAAAAGCTAAAAGATCTAAAAATTGCTAAATCTCCTGGCCCCGAAGGGCTACATCCTAGAGTTCTGAGGAAGGTGGCTGAGGAAATAGCAGAGGCTTTGGATGTGATCTTTCAAAAGTCCCTGGAGTCAGGGTAAGTCCCAGATGAATGGAAAATTGCAGTTGTAACCCCCTTGTTTAAGAAAGGATCAAGGCAAAAGGTGGAAAATTACAGGCCGATTAACCTGACCTCGGTAGTTGATAAAATTCTTGAATCATTGTCAAGGATGAGATTTTGAAATTCCTGGAAGTGCAGGGTCAGATTAGAACAAGTCAGCATGGATGTAGTAAGGGGAGGTCGTGCCTGCCAAACCTGTTAGAATTCTTTGAAGAGGTAACAAGTGTGTTAGACCAGGGAAACCCAGTGGATGTTATCTATCTAGACTTCCAAAAGGCCTGACATAATTGTCTCACGGGAGGCTGCTGAGCACGGTGAGGGCCCATGGTGTTTGAGATGAGCAACTGGCTTGGATTGAGGATTGGCTGTCTGATAGAAGGCAGAGAGTTGGGATAAAAGGCTGTTTTTCGGCATGGCAACCGGTGACGATTGGTGTCGCAGGTTTCGGTGTCGGGGCCGCAGCTGTTCACCTTCCGTATTGATGATCTGGATGAAGGGACCGGGGTCATTCTGGCGAAGTTTTCCGATGATATGAAGATAGGTGGACAGGCAGGTGGTACTGAGGAGGTGGAGAGGCGGCAGAAAGAGTTAGACAGTTGAGGAGAGTGGTCCAGGAAATGGCTGATGAAATTCAATGTGAGTAAATGTGGGGTTTTGCACTTTGGTAAAAAGAATACGGGCATGGACTATTTTCTAAATGGTGAGAAAATTCGTAAAGCTCAAGTACAAAGGAATCTAGAAGTGTTGGTCCAGGATTCGCTCAAGGTTAACTTGCAGGTAGAGTCCGTAATTAAGAAAGCGAATGTAATGTTGTCCTTTATCGCAAGAGGGTTGGAATATAAAAGCAGCGATGTGCTTCTGAGGCTTTATAAAACTGTAGTTAGGCCCCATTTAGAATACCGTGTCCAATTTTGAGCCCCACACCTCAGAAAGGACATACTAGCCCTGGAGCGTGTCCAGCGGAGATTCACACGGATGATCCCTGGAGTGGTAGGTTTGACATATGATGAACGGCTAAGGATCCTGGGATTGTGCTCATCAGAGTTTAGAAGGTTGAGGGGAGATCTAATAGAAACTTACAACATAATGTCTGCCTTGGAAGGGGTGGACGCGAGGAAGTTGTTTCCGTGAGGCCGGGAGACGAGGACCCGTGGGCACAGCCTTAAAATTAGTGGGGGTAAATTTGAAACGGAAATGAAATGACATTTGTAAAGCCAGAGAGTGGCGGGCTTGTGGAAATCATTGCCACGGAGTGCAGTCGGGGCCAGGACGTTGGATGCCTTCGAGGCAGAGATCGACGAATTCTTGATCTCACGAGGAATCAAGGGCAACGGGGAGAGTTCAGGGAAGTGGAGTTGAAATGCCCCTGAGCCGTGATTTAAATGGTGGAGTGGACTTGATGGGCCGAATGGCCCTACTTCCACTCCGATGTCTTCTGGTCTTAAGTAAAAGGGGCGGACATGAAGCCAGTAGAGGTGAGTGTGGGTGTGGAGGTAGGGAGGGGATAGGTCAGTGTGGGGAGGACGGACAGGTCAAGGGGGCGGTTAGTAGGTAGGGAATGGGGGTTTGCCTTGAGCTGGGAGGAGGGAATTGGGAAGAGGAAGAACAGATTAGGGTACGAGCTGGGCTGGTTTTGGGATGCAGTGGTGGGGAGATTTTGATGCTTGTGAAATCCACGTTGATACCATGGGTCTGCAGAGCTCCCAAGGCTCAGTTAAGGAAGGACAATAAACACTGGTCAGTCAGTCATACATCCAGCAAAAAAAGTTTATTTTTTTTCAAAAAAGGATGCATCTGTTAATCAAGTGGCAAAGCATTATTGAGTTTTGAGAAGATTTGTAGCTCAGGGTTGAGGTTCTGGATGTAAGATTGCTCACTGAGCTGGAAGGTTAGTTTGCAAACGTTTCGGCACCATTCCAGGTAAAATCTTCAGGGAGCCTCCGGGGAAGCGCTGGAGTTAGGTCCCGCCTTCTCTTTAAGTGTTCCGGTTTCCTTGGGTTGTTGATGTCATTTCCGGTTCCTTTTCTCAGAGGATGGGAGATGGATTTGGCGCCAACGTGTTCTCCCGAGTGCAGTTTGTGTGTGGCATGAACTGCCAGAGGAGTGGCAGAGGCTGTTATACTCACAGTATTTAGAAGTCACCGGCAGGGACACATGAATAGGAAGGGGCTGGAGGGATATGGGCTCCAGGCTGGCAAACAGAACTAGTCAGTTACGGTATCTGGTCGGCCTGGAGGAGTTGGACTGAAGGGTCTGTTTCCCTGCTGTACAACTCGACGACTCTGTCTCTCTCTCCCATTTTCTCCAACCCCACCCCCCGCCACACACACAATCTCTGTCTCTCCATCTCTCTGTGTGTGCCTCACTCTCTGTCTCTGTCTCTCTCTGTCGTCTTGTCTCTGCCACCTCGCTGTGCACTTCTGTCTCTCTCCTCTCTCACTCTGTCTCTTTGGTCTATGTGTGCGCCCCTCTCCATCTCTCGTCTGGTATCTGGCTCCCTCTGCGTGTGCTTCTGCCGTTCTCTCTCCCCTGTCTCTCCGTCTCTCCCTGTGAACCTGTCTCTCCCCACCCCCCACCGTTCCCTGTGTCTCTCTTCCTCTCTATCCGAGCCTCTCCACCCGCTCAGCAGGGAGCGTTGTGAGTTTTTTTGAACAAAGTTTAAAAATCTCTGTTTGAACCCAACCCATCCGCAATCAGACTGCATTTTTAATCCCCTCTCTCTCACACACACACAGAGTCTGTCTCTTTCTCCCTCTCAGTCAATCCCCTTCCTCTCCTGTTCCTACTCACGCCTTTCCCCCCCTCTCCCTCGACGACGAGTCCGCTGTCTGGAACCCTTTTCCCGGGTGGGTTCTGAGGACCCAGCTGTTCGGCAGTGGGGATCATCGCACCATGCTCCCGGACCCCTACAACCTCCTGTTCTCCAGCGGCCTCCAACATGACCACGGGGCTGGAAGCAGGCATCCGGGCTGCTGGAGCGCTCGCTGCTCAGTGGCTCGGCCCTGCGCCGCCTGTGCCGGGAGCGGGGATCCGAGGTGGGAGAAGGCCTCTTCGCCCGGCGCCTGGGCACAGCTGCCTGGCACCGAGCCCGAGCACCCGGCCGCGGGTCCGCGACGCCTTCCGTAGCTGAGCAGCGTACAACTATCTCCTACTGCAAGGTAAGCTGGGGGTGGTGGTTTGGGGTGAAGGGAGGATTGGGGACATGAGCATGGCCCCTGTTTCACATCCTGCGCCGCTCCTATCCCAAAGCGAGGTGTTGGGAATGGATGTTTTGGGGGTGAGAATTCCCCTCCCCGGGTGAGGGGAAGGCTGGGGACATTGGGAGGGTGTCTATTATCCAGCCTTGCGCGGTTTTCCGTAGCCGACCAGCCTGCAGCTCTCGTACCACATGGTAAAGGGAAGGAGGCGGATGGGATGGGATCGGGGTTGGAGGATAGCCGTCCTGGAAGTGAGTGGACATGGGGAGAGTCACTATTGTGCAGCCCAGTGACTGAGTGGCCGACAGCTACTGCAAAAGGGTCGGATTAGGAGAGGGGTGTTGTAGGGAGGTTTGGGGTCACGGGCAGCGCCGCTTTCTGCAGCCGAACAGCATTGCCACAAGATTGGATGGGAGGGGGTGTTTTAGGAGCGAAGGGATGCCCCCTCCCCCTGCCGCTGTGGGAAGTAGGATCTTAATCGCACAGGCCTCCGCAGTCGAATAGCACCCCGGCGACAAGGTGAGAAGGCAGGAGGGGCTCCCGGGGATGAGGGAAGGACACAACCACTGTCAGTATAAGGTTAGGGGGTGATCATTCCCCTTCCTGGGGCTGAGGGGAGCTCCTGATGCCAAGCGAACAGCCGAGATGGAGCCGCAGCTCTCCGACCTCAAGGGGACCCTGTCTCAGAGGCTGGAGCATTTCTAGCCGGAGCTCTGAGGGAAAGGGTCATTCCACCCAAAACGCTACCTCGGGACTTTTTCTTCACAGATGCTGAGCATTTCCAGCAACTTGTGTTTGCATTTCCACCCGGAGGTGGGTTTGTGGAGAGACACCATGGGACGGGAATGGGTGTGGGGTTTGATGGGGCAGTCGCAGAGACTGTCGAGAGAGAGAGAGGCAACCCCTGTGTCAGGGTTTGGAAAATCTCCGGCAGTTCTTCATTTCTCTCTCAGCCGAAGGCGCTGCGTGCTTTGGTTTCCTTTCCTCTTGGACTCGCTCCCCCTGTGAATAAAGCCAGAGTGAGTTTGTGGGCGGAGAGAGAGAGAGAGAAGGGACAGAAAGATGGAAATAAGGGAACATGACAAGGGAGTGAAATTAGAGCCAGCAGAGGTGAGAGAGGGGGAGAGAATCAGAGGGAGGGAGGAAGAGCAAGAAAACACAAACAAAGGAGAATGGGGGGGTATCAAGGTGTTGATGTGGATGAACACAGCAGGACAAGCAGCATCAGAGACGCAGGGAAGCTGATGTCAGAGATGATGGGAACTGCAGATGCTGGAGAATCCAAGATAATAAAATGTGAGGCTGGATGAACACAGCAGGCCAAGCAGCATCTCAGGAGCACAAAAGCTGACGTTTCAGGCCTGGACCCTTCATCAGAGACGGGGATGGGGTGAGGGTTCTGGAATAAATAGGGAGAGAGGGGGAGGCGGACCGAAGATGGAGAGAAAAGAAGATAGGTGGAGAGACTATAGGCTGGGAGGTAGGGAGGGGAGAGGTCAGTCCAGGGAAGACGGACAGGTCAAGGAGGTGGGATGAGGTGAGTAGGTAGATGGGGGTGCGGCTTGGGGTGGGAGGAAGGGATGGGTGAGAGGAAGAACAGGTTAGGGAGGCAGAGACAGGTTGGACTGGTTTTGGGATGCAGTGGGTGGAGGGGAAGAGCTGGGCTGGTTGTGTGGTGCAGTGGGGGGAGGGGACAAACTGGGCTGGTTTAGGGATGTGGTTGGGGAAGGGGAGATTTTGAAACTGGTGAAGTCCACATTGATACCATTAGGCTGCAGGGTTCCCAGGCGGAATATGAGTTGCTGTTCCTGCAACCTTTGGGTGGCTGGCATCATTGTGGCACTGCAGGAGGCCCATGATGGACATGTCATCTGAAGAATGGGAGGGGGAGTGGAAATGGATTGCGACTGGGAGGTGCAGTTGTTTGTTGCAAACTGAGCGGAGGTGTTCTGCAAAGCGGTTCCCAAGCCTCCGCTTGGTTTCCCCAATGTAGAGGAAGCCACACCGGGTACAGTGGATGCAGTATACCACATTGGCAGATGTGCAGGTGAACCTCTGCTTAATGTGGAATGTCATCTTGGGGCCAGGGATAGGGGTGAGGGAGGAGGTGTGGGGGCAAGTGTAGCATTTCCTGCCATTGCAGGGGAAGGTGCCGGGTGTGGTGGGGTTCGAGGGCAGTGTGGAGCGAACAAGGGAGTCACGGAGAGAGTGGTCTCTCCGGAAGGCAGACAGGGGTGGGGATGGAAAAATGTCTTGGGTGGTGGGGTCGGATTGTAGATGGCGGAAGTGTCGGAGGATGATGCGTTGCATCCGGAGGTTGGTGGGGTGGTGTGTGAGAATGAGGGGGATCCTCTTTGGGCGTTTGTGGCGGGGGCGGGGTGTGAGGGATGTGTTGCGGGAAATACGGGAGACGCGGTCAAGGGCGTTCTCGATCACTGTGGGGGAAAGTTGCGGTCCTTGAAGAACTTGGACATCTGGGATGTGCGGGAGTGGAATGTCTTATCGTGGGAGCAGATGCGGCGGAGGCGGAGGAATTGGGAATATGGGATGGAATTTTTGCAGGAGGGTGGGTGGGAGGAGGTGTATTATAGGTAGCTGTGGGAGTCGGTGTGCTTGAAATGGACATCAGTTACAAGCTGGTTGCCTGAGATGGAGACTGAGAGGTACAGGAAGGTGAGGGATGTGCTGGAGATGGCCCAGGAGAACTGAAGGTTGGGGTGGAAGGTGTTGGTGAAGTGGATGAACTGTTCGAGCTCCTCTGGGGAGCAAGAGGCGGCGCCGATACAGTCATCCATGTACCGGAGGAAGAGGTGGGGTTTGGGGCCTGTGTAGGTGCGGAAGAGGGGCTGTTCCACGTAACCTACAAAGAGGCAGGCGTAGCTGGGGCCCATGCGGGTGCCCATGGCCACCCGCTTAGTCTGTAGGAAGTGGGAGGAGTCAAAAGAGAAGTTGTTGAGGGTGAGGACGAGTTCGGCGAGACGGATGAGGGTGTCGGTGGAGGGGGACTGGTCGGGCCTGCGGGACAGGAAGAAGCGGAGGGCCTGGAGACCATCTGCATGCGGAATGCAGGTGTATAGGGACTGGACGTCCATGGTGAAGATGAGGTGTTGGGGGCCAGGGAATTGGAAGTCCTGGAGGAGGTGGAGGGAGTGGGTGGTGTCACGGACGTAGGTAGGGTGTTCCTGGACCACAGGGGAGAAAATGGAGTCCAGATAGGTGGAGATGAGTTCGGTGGGGCAGGAACAGGCTGAGACGATGGGTCGACCAGGGCAGGCAGGTTTGTGGATGTTGGGAAGGAGATAGAAACGGGCCATGCGAGGTTGGGGAACAATGAGGTTGGAGGCGGTGGGTGGGAGGTCCCCTGAGGTGATGAGGTCCCCTGAGGTGATGAGGTCCCCTGAGGTGATGAGGTCATGAACGGTGTTGGAGATGATGGTTTGGTGCTCGGGTCATGATCAAGGAGGTGGTGTCGGAGAGTTGGCGTCTGCCCTCAGCGATGTAGAGGTCAGTGCGCCATACTACCACTGCACCACCCTTGTCTGCGGGTTTGAGGGTGAGGGTGAGGTTGGGGTTGGAGCGGAGGGAGCGGAGGGCTGCCCGTTCTGCGGGGAAGAGGTTGGAGTGGGTGAGAGGGGTGGAGAGGGTGAGGCGGTTAATGTCTCGACGGCAGTTGGAGATGAAGAGGGCGAGGGAGCGTAGGAGGCCTGGGGGTGGTGTCCCGGAGGAGGACTTGTGTTGGAAGAGGGTGAAGGGGTCAGTGGAGGGAGGGTTCGGCTCCCGGTTGAAGAAGTCGGCATGGAGGCGAAGACGGTGGAAAAGCTGCTCTATGTCCAATCGTGACTGGTGTTGGTTGATGTTTTGTTGTAGGGGGACAAAGGTGAGCCCCTCACTGAGGACTGACCGTTCGTCCTCAGTCAGTGGGAGGTCTGGGGGGAAGGTGAGGATGTGGCAGGGCTCAGTGTGGCTGTCTCCTCTGGGGTTGCTGGCTGAAGAGGTTGTGGGCGGAGCGATGATGTCGTCGGCCGTGGGCGGGGTTCCGTCGGCCGTGGGCGGGGTTCCGTCGGCGTCGGCCGCGGGCGGGGTTCTGTCGGCGGTTGGAGGATAGGGGTGGGCGGCAGCAGCTGCGGTGAGGGTGGTGTGTGAGGTGTTGTACCTGGAAGTGGAGGTGGTGATTGCAGCAGCGGTTCCGGAAGTGGTGTGGCCGGCGGAGGCGGATGTGACGTCATCGGTGGGGTCTCCGGCCGTGTTTTCATGGTCAATGGCGGCGGGATTGGTACAGACTCAGGATTTGGGAGGCGCAGGAATCCTCTTGTGCGAGGCCGGGGCCCGTGAGTTGGTTGTACTTAGGATTTTTGGTGTCCAGTAAAGCTGAGTGGAACTGGGTGTTCAGTCTGTGGATCCTGCGGAGGATAAAAAACAGCAGGGGTCCTGAGCAGGTCTGGGAGAGGGAGGCTCTGAGCTGGGGCAGGCTGGATTGCAGTGTGTGGAGGTGCCGGCGCGTGGCTGCGAGAGTCTGTTTCAGGAGTCGCAGGGAGAAACGCTTCTGAAGGGTCTGAATATTCTGGGTGTAGAGGTGATGTCAGCCTGTCTACTGTGTTCATCTCCTTCCTCCTTCCCCCCCCCAAGTCCTGCTCCTCCCCCCCCCCCCGTCCTCCTCCTCCCCCCCCCCCCCGTCCTCCTCCTCCCCCCCCCCCC
>NW_026728083.1:0-47500 GCF_030684315.1 Stegostoma tigrinum
CAGCCCTGACCCGCTGACGGGGGACTGGCCCCCGCAGCCCTGACCCGCTGACGGGGACTGGCCCCCGCAGCCCTGACCCGCTGACGGGGACTGGCCCCCGCAGCCCTGACCCGCTGACGGGGACTGGCCCCCGCAGCCCTGACCCGCTGACGGGGACTGGCCCCCGCAGCCCTGACCCGCTGACGGCGACTGGCCCCCGCAGCCCTGACCCGCTGACGGGGACTGGCCCCCGCAGCCCTGACCCGCTGACGGGGACTGGCCCCCGCAGCCCTGACCCGCTGACGGGGACTGGCCCCCGCAGCCCTGACCCGCTGACGGGGACTGGCCCCCCGCAGCCCTGACCCGCTGACGGGGACTGGCCCCCGCAAGCCCTGACCCGCTGACGGGGACTGGCCCCCGCAGCCCTGACCCGCTGACGGCGGACGGGCCCCCGCAGCCCTGACCCGCTGACGGGGACTGGCCCCCGCAGCCCTGACCGCTGACGGGACGGGCCCCCGCAGCCCTGACCCGCTGACGGGGACTGGCCCCCGCAGCCCTGACCCGCTGACGGGGACTGGCCCCCGCAGCCCTGACCCGCTGACGGGGACTGGCCCCCGCAGCCCTGACCTGCTGACGGCGACTGGCCCCCGCAGCCCCTGACCCGCTGACGGGGACTGGCCCCCGCAGCCCTGACCCGCTGACGGCGACTGGCCCCCGCAGCCCTGACCCCGCTGACGGCGACTGGCCCCCGCAGCCCTGACCCGCTGACGGCGACTGGCCCCCGCAGCCCTGACCCGCTGACGGGACTGGCCCCGCAGCCCTGACCCGCTGACGGCGACTGGCCCCCGCAGCCCTGACCCGCTGACGGCGACTGGACCCCGCAGCCCTGACCCGCTGACGGCGACTGGCCCCCGCAGCCCTGACCCGCTGACGGCGACTGGCCCCCGCAGCCCTGACCCGCTGACGGCGACTGGCCCCCGCAGCCCTGACCCGCTGACGGGGACTGGCCCCCGCAGCCCTGACCCGCTGACGGGGACTGGCCCCCGCAGCCCTGACCCGCTGACGGGGACTGGCCCCCGCAGCCCTGACCCGCTGACGGGGACTGGCCCCCCGCAGCCCTGACCCGCTGACGGGGACTGGCCCCCGCAGCCCTGACCCGCTGACGGGGACTGGCCCCCGCAGCCCTGACCCGCTGACGGGACTGGCCCCCGCAGCCCTGACCCGCTGACGGGGACTGGCCCCCGCAGCCCTGACCCGCTGACGGGGACTGGCCCCCGCAGCCCTGACCCGCTGACGGGGACTGGCCCCCGCAGCCCTGACCCGCTGACGGGGACTGGCCCCCCGCAGCCCTGACCCGCTGACGGGACTGGCCCCCGCTGCCCTGACCCGCTGACGGCTATTTGCCACCGCAGCCCCTGACCCGCTGACGGCTATTTGCCACCGCAGCCCTGACCCGCTGACGGCTATTTGCCACCGCAGCCCTGACCCGCTGACGGGGAATGGCCTCCGCAGCCCTCTCTTGCTCACAGGGACTGGTCCCCGCAGCCCTCTCTTGCTCACAGGGACTGGTCCCCGCAGCCCTGACCCGCTCACAGGGACTGGTCCCCGCAGCCCTCTCTTGCTCACAGGGACTGGTCCCCGCAGCCCTGACCCGCTCACAGGGACTGGTCCCCGCAGCCCTGACCCGCTCACAGGGTCTGTACCCTGCAGCCCTGACCCGCTGACAGCTATTTGCCACCGCACCCCTGACCCGCTGACAGGGAATGGCCTCCGCAGCCCTGACCCGCTCACGGACTGTCCCCCGCAGCCCTCTCTTGCTCACAAGGGACTGGTCCCCGCAGCCCTCTCTTGCTCACAGGGACTGGTCCCCGCAGCCCTGACCCGCTCACAGGGACTGACCCCCGCAGCCCTGACCCGGTCACAGGGTCTGTACCCTGCAGCCCTGACCCGCTGACGGGGACGGGCCCCCGCAGCCCTGACCCGCTGACGGGGACTGGCCCCCGCAGCCCTGACCCGCTGACGGGGACTGGCCCCCGCAGCCCTGACCCGCTGACGGGGACTGGCCCCCGCAGCCCTGACCCCGCTGACGGGGACTGGCCCCCGCAGCCCTGACCCGCTGACGGGGACTGGCCCCCGCAGCCCTGACCCGCTGACGGGGACTGGCCCCCCGCAGCCCTGACCCGCTGACGGGGACTGGCCCCCGCAGCCCTGACCCGCTGACGGCGACTGGCCCCCGCAGCCCTGACCCGCTGACGGGGACTGGCCCCCGCAGCCCTGACCCGCTGACGGCGACTGGCCCCCGCAGCCCTGACCCGCTGACGGCGACTGGCCCCCGCAGCCCTGACCCGCTGACGGCGACTGGCCCCCGCAGCCCTGACCCGCTGACGGCGACTGGCCCCCGCAGCCCTGACCCGCTGACGGCGACTGGCCCCCGCAGCCCTGACCCGCTGACGGCGACTGGCCCCCGCAGCCCTGACCCGCTGACGGCGACTGGCCCCCGCAGCCCTGACCCGCTGACGGGGACTGGCCCCCGCAGCCCTGACCCGCTGAAGGGCGGGGACTGGCCCCCGCAGCCCTGACCCGCTGACGGGGACTGGCCCCCGCAGCCCTGACCCGCTGACGGGGACTGGCCCCCGCAGCCCTGACCCGCTGACGGGGACTGGCCCCCGCAGCCCTGACCCGCTGACGGGGACTGGCCCCCGCAGCCCTGACCCGCTGACGGGGACTGGCCCCCGCAGCCCTGACCCGCTGACGGGGACTGGCCCCCGCAGCCCTGACCCGCTGACGGGGACTGGCCCCCGCAGCCCTGACCCGCTGACGGGGACTGGCCCCCGCAGCCCTGAACCCGCTGACGGGGACTGGCCCCCGCAGCCCTGACCCGCTGACGGGGACTGGCCCCCCGCTGCCCTGACCCGCTGACGGCTATTTGCCACCGCAGCCCTGACCCGCTGACGGCTATTTGCCACCGCAGCCCTGACCCGCTGACGGCTATTTGCCACCGCAGCCCTGACCCGCTGACGGCTATTTGCCACCGCAGCCCTGACCCGCTGACGGGGAATGGCCTCCGCAGCCCTCTCTTGCTCACAGGGACTGGTCCCCGCAGCCCTCTCTTGCTCACAGGGACTGGTCCCCGCAGCCCTGACCCGCTCACAGGGACTGGTCCCCGCAGCCCTCTCTTGCTCACAGGGACTGGTCCCCGCAGCCCTGACCCGCTCACAGGGACTGGTCCCCCGCAGCCCTGACCCGCTCACAGGGTCTGTACCCTGCAGCCCTGACCCGCTGACAGCTATTTGCCACCGCACCCCTGACCCGCTGACAGGGAATGGCCTCCGCAGCCCTGACCCGCTCACGGACTGTCCCCCGCAGCCCTCTCTTGCTCACAGGGACTGGTCCCCGCAGCCCTCTCTTGCTCACAGGGACTGGTCCCCGCAGCCCTGACCCGCTCACAGGGACTGACCCCCGCAGCCCTGACCCCGGTCACAGGGTCTGTACCCTGCAGCCCTGACCCGCTGACAGCTATTTGCCACCGCACCCCTGACCCGCTGACAGGGAATGGCCTCCGCAGCCCTGACCCGCTCACGGACTGTCCCCCGCAGCCCTCTCTTGCTCACAGGGACTGGTCCCCGCAGCCCTCTCTTGCTCACAGGGACTGGTCCCCGCAGCCCTGACCCGCTCACAGGGACTGGTCCCCGCAGCCCTGACCCGCTCACAGGGACTGTCCCCCGCAGCCCGCTCTCGCTCACAGGGACTGGTCCCCGCAGCCCTGACCCGCTCACAGGGACTGTCCCCCGCAGCCCTCTCTTGCTCACGGGGACTGTCCCCCGCAGCCCTGACCCGCTCACGGGGACTGGCCCCCGCAGCCCTGACCCGCTCACCGGGACTGGCCCCCGCTGCCCTGACCCGCTCACCGGGACTGGCCCCCGCTGCCCTGACCCGCTCACCGGGACTGGCCCCCGCAGCCCTGACCCGCTCACGGGGACCGGCCCCCGCAGCCCTGACCCGCTCACGGGGACCGGCCCCCGCAGCCCTGACCCGCTCACGGGGACCGTCCCCCGCAGCCCTGACCCGCTCACGGGGACCGGCCCCCTGTGGCACTCACACCGACTTGCCCCCTGCAGTCCTTTCCCGCTCACAGTGACTTCCCTCCTCAGTCTTGACCCGCCCATAGCGACTTGCCCCCTCAGTCCTGACCTGCTCACAGCGACTTGCCCCTCCTTCCTGACCTACTCACAGGCACTTGTCCCCTCCGTCGTCACCAACTCACAATGAATTGTCCCCTCAATCCTGACCCACTCACAGCGTCTTGCCTCCCATCCCTCTTACACAGGTCACCCCTTGCTCAGAAATGGTCCCAATTATCCATGAACCGGAAATCCTGCCCCCTGTGCCAGCTCCTTAACCATGCATTCATCTCACCTATCTTTCTATGAATTAACTCTATAACATGTGGCACTCATGGCAACCCATAAATTATTACCCTCGAGGTCCTCCCTTTCAGCCTCTTTGCTAACTCCTTGTACACAGTCCACAGGATGTCATCCCTCTTTCTGCCTATGTCATTGGTACCAACGTGCACAGTGGCCTCTGGCTGCTCACCCTCCCCCTTAAGAGTTTCTGGCAACCAATCAGAGATGTCCTTGACCTTGGCAGCAGGGAAACAACACGCAGCCCTGGTGTCTCAAATGTGGCTGCAGAATCTATGCCCCCAACGAATGAGTCTCCAACCACGTCCGCTAACTTGGATTTGCCTGACCATGTCCCACAGCAGGGTGGTTTGTACCATGGACCTGGCTACTGCTGGTTGTATAACTGACCCAGTTTAGTTTTAGATCAGTGTTAACCTTGGTTTAGTGGATAGCCAAGCACGTGAGTCGTCTACAATACAGGAGAAATACATTCTTAAGCTCACGGATTCTGTGACAGTCAAGGACAAGCACTGAATTGTTCTAACCTCATTTCCAACACCTGGCCCATAGCCTTGCATGGCTTGGATAGCACTTGCATGTTTAAAAAAAAAAATAAATGGAAGGATGATGTGAGGGTAAGGACATGGAATTTTTTTGATATGGTCATATTCTCTCTTGTTGGAGCTGATTGCTGCTTAGCACTTGTATGGCGCAAATGTAACTTAACCTTTATCAGGCCAAGCCTGATAGTTGTCCAAGTCTCACTGTATTTTCTCACCGTTGACTTCACTGTTGGGCCTAACCAACATTTTGTACATACCCTGCCTATTCTGAAACTCTATCACTTAATATTAAGTCTAATAAAGACAAGTATCCAATGTGCCTTCCAAACCACTTCAACAACCTGGTCCATTACATTGGGGGATCAACAGGCATGCACATCAAGATCCTGAGATCCCTCTGATCATTGGTGCTTGTGAGGTCCCTATGATTCATCATGGGCTCCAAAATCTGTCTGTGCTGTGTCACCTGATCCTTATCCTGTTTGTCCTTCCATGAAATAATGTTCACAAACGCTTCTCAAAAATTCTTCCCAATCCTACTTTTTGCAATCATGATACAAGTGAGCATAAACTTGGAACACTACAGCAACAGGAATGTGCCCGTTGGGCCAAACATGACAACAAATGAAATAATCCCTTCTGCCTGTCCTTGATCCATAGTCCTCCATTCCTTACCTATTCGCGCACTTAACTATAAGTCCCTTTTAAATGCTTTCATCGTATCTGCATCCACTACCACCCCCGGGCAATGTATTCCACACTTTTAACATGCTCAGTGTGAAATATTTGCCCCTCACATCTCTTTTGAACTTCCCCCCTCTCAGCTTAAATGCATGCCCCCTAATAGTGGACACTTCAACTCCGGGGGAGAAATTTTCTGACCGTTAGCTGTATTTATGTATCTCCTAATTTTATAGACTTCTATCAAGCCTGCCCTCAGCTTCTACTGCTCCAGAGAAAACGAAGAGTTTTCCAGCTTGTCCCTCTCGTTCATACCCTCTATTCCAGTCAGCATGCTGGTAAATCTCTTCTGCACCCTGTCCAAAGCCTGCACGTCCTTAGTGTAATGTGGCGGCCAGAATTGAATGCAATACTCTGTGTGGTCTCACCAAAGTCTTGTAAAGCTGCAATGTGACATCCTGACTCTTGCACTGAGTTCCCCTATGAATAAAGGCAAGCATGCGATATGCCTTTTTGACCACCCTATCTACTTGTGTGGCTACTGTCAGGGAGTTATTGTCTAGGACCCCAAGATCCCTCTGGACATCACTGCTGTTTGGGGTTCTACCATTAACTGTGTATCCCTTTCCTTAACACTTGGTCTCCTAAAATGCAACACCTCATGCCTGCCCAGATTAAATTCCATCGGCCATTTCTCCGCTCGTGTTTGCAATTGGTCTGTATCTTGCTGTGTCCTTTGACAACCTTCCATGCTGTCCACAAGTCCACTGGTCCTTATATCATCTGCAAACTTACTAATCCCCCGTCTACATTTGCAACCAAGTCATTTACACATATCACAAACAGCAGAAATCACATCGATGCGGAACACCACTCGTCACTGAGCTGCAGCCAGAAAAACAGCTTTCCACCACTGAGACGGCAAGAACTGTACATGCTGGAAGAACGCAGCAGGTCAGGCAGCATCAGAGGAACAGGAAAGCTGACATTGTTGATGCTGCCTGGCCTGCTGTGTTCCTCCAGCCCTATACTGTGTTATCTTTGTTAGCCTTCCACCGCTACCGTCTGCCTTATATGGGCAGGCCAAGTCACCATGGATCTCATGGATCTTAATCTTCTGGATGAGCATACCATGAGGGACCTTATTGAAAACCTTCGTAAAATCCATGTATATATGTTATCAACTGTTCTACCCGAATTGATCACCCTTGTCACCTCCTTGAAAACTTCAACTGACTTGGTAAGACATAACCTGCCTCGCATAATACCATGCTGGCTGTCCCTTATTAGCCCATACTTTTGAGACATGAGACACTCACCAGTCTGTAGTTTCCTGGAAAGTCCCTGTTTTCCTGCTTGAACAGAGGAACGACTTTATCCACGCACCAGTCTCCGCAACCCCTCCAGTGCTTGGCAAGGATATCAGATCCTATTGAAAGTAGTGCGTTGATGCATTTGTATCACGATTGTGTTTTGTTTCAGTCCTAACATTCAAAGCAGTGTAAGAATGTCTTTGTGCAGCAGGCGAGGTGTGATGAGACTGAGCCTTCATACAATTGCAAGATGTTGAAAATTTGCCATTATTTATGAAAACAGTGATAAATTTCCACGATCAACATTTCTGTTACACTGCAATGATTGTCCCGTGGCATGTAAAATCAGAAAGATACGATAAAATGAGACTGGGTCATATGCAGGGAGAATGTTTGCCTTTCATGTTTATAGAAGTAGTGAAATATTTCCATGAATCTAAGAGTCACTTTTCCGTTCATCGAAGGACACAATCATCGCCTTGGAAGCTTCATCACGATGCTAGTTTGCATTTCTGAAGAGGGAAGAAGAAATCAATATGCAAATTCAATTCCATGGTTTTGGAAGTCCCATTGAGAACACGATTCATTTGCGCCGGCATAATGCTCTGACCGAGAAAGAATTGAAGGTGAGTTTGTAGTTTGGAAGATCGCAGCAATTTATGCATCAAGTTCTTCATCGATAACGTTCCATTGCTTTCAAACTGCATTTTCCACTCTGCGAGATAATAACTGTTAGAACAAGCAACAGGATGGGTAGGTGGTCTATGGGGAATGCAATGTTACAAAACCCAATCCATTCAACAACATATTTCAGATATGTCAACAAATTAAATATTCCAGCACAGGATAAAACAAGGAAGATGAGAGTGAGGAGGCAATAGTTCTGATGACAAAAGAACAGAAATTTACCTTTCTCCATTCGAGCAAAAAAGCAGGCACACAATTAAATAATCATCTAACAATGCACGTGTGCAACAGAGGCTCCAGGGGGAGTAAAAATGCCGAATTGTTGTCATGCGTGTTGCTGAAAGGGTGATTGAAACAGATTTTGTGGTAAATTTGAAGAAATACAGATAATGCATCTCAGGATGTTGGAGAAGGAACATTTATGGACTGAGGCAAATTGTATTGCCCTTTTCAGGAGTTATTAGGTTCATAATGAATTGAAAGACTTTCTTCCGTGCTGAAAGCTTTAGTTTAGTTGCAGCTGGATCGCAATTTCTGTTCGTGGTAGTATTTAGCAAACTGTTAAAAGTGAATGTCACTGCACAGAATTCCAAACATGACTCCAATCAGTAGAGAAAATATCCAAGGGGTATGATGAGTTGTATCCTCTCATGTTGAACAATGCAGCGACAGCTACAATGGAGGCACTGATGATAATCTTCCAAGAATCCTTAGATTGTGGAAAATTCTCAGAGGATTGAAAGATTGTGAACATAACACCATTATTACAAAGATACTTCGACAAAATAGTAAGGCAGTATTGCCACTTTAGGTGAACCTGGGTAGATGTTCATGCCGGCAATGAAAGATGAAATAACAGGGTACTGAGTGTGCTATAACATCCTACAGAGTTAACATCCTTTTATAAAGGGGAAATAATACTTGACAAACTTGCTGCAGTGCTTTGAGAAGGAAACAAACATTACTGACGAAGGACCACCAGTTGATGTGGTACATTGAGATTTCAACAAAGCATTTGATAAGGTACAGCTCAGAAGGTGTCTCAAAAGAAAAGAGACCATGTGTTCAAGGGCAGTATGTTCGGATGGACAGAGGACTGCATCGTAAATAGAAGTAGAGTCGTAGCAGCGGGATGGTATCTTAGAAGTCGTGTACGGCCACAGAGTGAATGCTGCATAGGCCGAACACCTCATGTTGACTGGGTTGATTTCGGAAATGGCGGAGGGGATTGCTATGCTTAAGAATGTTGGGCGGGCTGGGACGACATTCATTGGAGTTTATAAGATTGAAACAGATCTTATTTTTTCAACATTTAAGATGCTTAAGAGGCTTGATGGTGTATATCTGTAGAGATTACTCCCATTTGTGAAAGATTTTACGACCAGAGGCCACATTTTCAAATTGGTTGCCTCTTAATTTAGGGGAAGAATTAGTTCTTTCAGGTTGTAGCAATCTATTGAACACTTTAGCAGAAAAGGTTTTAGAGGTATTGCCATTAATTATATGCTCGGCTGAGATGGCCAGGTTAATTTTTAAATCCAGGAACAACGACAATGAGAAAAGGGTAGTCTTTACAGTGGAAGATACTTCAAGGATCCCCTTATTACTACAGAATACAGGGAGGAATTAAACACATCACTACCACACCATCAGTACCATGAGAGAAATAGCAGTAGACAATCTGATGGAGTAAAAGCAGATTAGACTCTTTGCCGTGATGGTTGACTTTCTAAGATTCTAAACAATGAGCTTCAGAGTCGGTGTATGCATTGATTGTAATTTCCCAATAAGTTTTAGATTCGAGAGAAGCATCTGAGGGCTGGAAAAATGCTGATGTGACATCCCTATTTAAAAAGGAGAGAGGCAAAAAGAAGATAACTACAACCGAACCATCCTAACATCTATTGTTGGAAATATGTGGCAATCAGCGATGAAGAAAATAGTAGCAGGACATTTGGAAAGTCATAATCTAATCAAACAGAATCACCATAGCCTGATGAAAGAGAAATTATGTCTGGCTAATTGTTTTGGTTCTTGGAGGAAGTTTTGGAAGGAGAATTAATAGAGGAAAGCCAGTAAATGTGTTGTGTTTGGACTTGGAGAAAGCATTTGAGAATGTACTCAAAAGTAATAAGCTGAGAGCTGAGGTTTTGAAGGTCGTGTATTGCTAGGGATCAGTATGCTTTGCATGTTCTGGAAGGAGAGATCGCATCTAGAGTGAATGTATATTTTGGTGGCAATGTCTGTGCAGAGTGTAAGAGGTGCCATTTGCTTGTTTTTTTTTTGCCTGTTAGTTCATAAGCATTTTATTTTGAAACAGGGTAAATTGAAGCCAGAATCAGGGACCCAGAGGGTGAACCAGGCTCATTGTTTGGTGATAGCTCGTGGTTTAAGAATCTATTATCGGGAACTTTGAGATTGAAACTAAGTCGGAGAAATATTTACAGGCTACAAACTAAAAGACCAGAATGTTTTTAAATCAAATTAAAATCGAAGTAATTGAAATGGAGATGCCAGGCCAGACGATGATTTATACCTACGTGACGGGGGAGTGGTCATACCCCATACTCCAGCTCAGGGTTGATGAACTAGAACCTCAGTTTTGACCAATCAACAAATCATGCGGGGGAGAGTTACCAGGGAATGCTGTGCTTCAGGAGGCAGTCAAACACCTTAGATTAACTAGCTGAAACTCGGTCAGTGGCCAGGGACGTGAGAGTGTGACAAAGAACAGGGCAGGTGGAAGGATCCAGGATGTAGTGCAGATGGAACCTTGGCCTTTGATCTTATCTAACAGCTTTGAGATTCTTTCTTCGTGTGTGGATGAGAGTGCAGGGTATAGGGAAGATGAGTAAGCTGACTGTAGCACTGTGGTACAGGGGGGACATTCAGGAGGGGATAAAAAGTGTAATGTAGTTATAATCAGAGGTAGTATAGTTTGGGGAATGAACACTGTTCGTTGTGATGAGGATCGAGAGTCTCGAAAGTAGTGTTGCCTGCCTGGTGCCCAGGTTCATGATATTCCATCTCGGCTACAAAGGAACTTGAAGTGGGCGGAGTAGAAATCCAGCTATTGTGGTCCACACAGGTACCATTGATATGGAAGAAAGAGGAAAGAGGTTCTGCTGAGGGATTATGAGCGCTGAGGTGAGAAAGCAGAACCAGAAATGTAGTAATCTCTGCATTCTTATCTGAGCAATTTGGCACAGTGTGAAGAAAATTCAAGATGTAAATGCATTGTTCAAATGGTGACATGGCAGAAATGTGTTTGAATTCATGGGACATTGGCATGGGTATGGGGAAGGAGGGAGTTGTTCTGGTGGCATAGGCTCGACAAGAATCATATGGGGACAAGTATCCTGGCAAAAGACAGAGCTAGGTCTCGGGGGTAGAGCGTTAAAATAAAAAGTGTGGAGCGGGTGAGCGCAGTTGCATGGAAAATTATGGAAAAAGTTAGAAGCTGGTAAGTGCTCAGCAAAGTTTCCAGAGCAAGTCATAGGACCAAAAGTATGGAAATGGTCAGGACTCTGACTTCAGGTGCAGCAGATAAGAACGGTGGCCGAAAATGGCGGACTGAGGATCTTGTATTTAATTGCAGGGAGTGTATGAAACAAAGTGAATGAGTTTGTGGTGCAGATTGATCGCTCTGGGTATCACAGAGACATTGTTGTTGGGAACTAAATATCCAATGATTCATGTCCTATAGAAAGAACAGGCAAATGGTCAGAGATAACCAAATGTGGAGCTGGATGAACACAGCAGGCCAAGCAGCATCTCAGGAGCGCAAAAGCTGACGTTTCGGGCCAAGACCCTTATACTTCAGTAAACGTCAGCATTTGTGCTCCTGAGATGCTGCTTGGCCTGCTGTGTTCATACAGCTCCACACTTTGTTAAAGTGGATTCTCCAGCATCTGCTGTTCCCATTAGCACTGATAAAAATGGACAGAGATAACAGGGTTGGCTTGTCGGTAAGAAATGAGGTAGCGCAGAAGGAACCACAGGTCTTGAGCTTGTTTACTCATGACTTTGAGGAAAGGGGTGAATGTACGGTGGCTAAATTTGGAGTTGACTCAAAAATATTTAGAAAGACAAGGCATGACAGAGAAACAGAGATTTACCAGGATGTTAGATAATGAAATGTGAGGCTGGATGAACACAGCAGGCCCAGCAGCATCTGAGTAGCACAAAAGCTGACGTTTCGGGCCTGGACCCTTCATCAGAGAGGGGGATGGGGTGAGGGTTCTGGAATAAATAGGGAGAGACGGGGAGGCGGACCGAAGGTGGAAAAGTCCCTCTTCCACACCTACACAGGCCCCGAACCCCACCTCATCCCCCGTTACATTGATGACTGTATCGGCGCCGCCTCTTGCTCCCCAGAGGAGCTCGAACGGTTCATCCACTTCACCAACACCTTCCACCCCAACCTTCAGTTCACGTGGGCCATCTCCAGCACATCCCTCACCTTCCTGGACCTCTCAGTCTCCATCTCAGGCAACCAGCTTGTAACTGATGTCCATTTCAAGCCCACCGACTCCCACAGCTACCTGGAATACACCTCCTCCCACCCACCCTCCTGCAAAAATTCCATCCCCTATTCCCAATGCCTCCGCCGCTTCTGCTCCCGCGATGAGGCATTCCACTCCCGCACATCCCAGATGTCCAAGTTCTTCAAGGACCGCAACTTACCCCCACAGTGGTCGAGAACGCCCTTGACCGCGTCTCCTGCATTTCCCGCAACACATCCCTCACACCCTGCCCCCGCCACAACCGCCCCAAGAGGATCCCCCTCGTTTTCACACACCACCCCACCAACCTCCGGATACAACGCATCATCCTCCGACACTTGCGCCATCTACAATCTGACCCCACCACCCAAGACATTTTTCCATCCCCACCCCTGTCTGCTTTCCGGAGAGACCACTCTCTCCGTGACTCCCTTGTTCGCTCCACGCTGCCCTCCAACCCCACCACACACGGCACCTTCCCCTGCAACCGCAGGAAATGCTACACTTGCCCCCACACTTCCTCCCTCACCCCTATCCCAGGCCCCAAGATGACATTCCACATTGGCAGATGTGCAGGTGAACCTCTGCTTAATGTGGTATACTGCATCCACTGTACCCGGTGTGGCTTCCTCTCCATGGGGGAAACCAAGCGGAGGCTTGGAGACCGCTTTGCAGAACACCTCCGCTCAGTTTGCAACAAACAACTGCACCTCCCAGTCGCAAACCATTTCCACTCCCCCTCCCATTCTTTAGATGACATGTCCATCATGGGCCTCCTGCAGTGCCACAATGATGCCAGCCACCCGAAGGTTGCAGGAACAGCAACTCATATTCCGCCTGGGAACCCTGCAGCCTAATGGTATCAATGTGGACTTCACCAGTTTCAAAATCTCCCCTTCCCCAACCGCATCCCTAAACCAGCCCAGTTCGTCCCCTCCCCCCACTGCACCACACAACCAGCCCAGCTCTTCCCTTCCACCCACTGCATCCCAAAACCAGTGCAACCTGTCTCTGCCTCCCTAACCTGTTCTTCCTCTCACCCATCCCTTCCTCCCACCCCAAGCCGCACCCCCATCTACCGACTAACCTCATCCCACCTCCTTGACCTGTCTGTCTTCCCTGGACTGACCTATCCCTTCCCTACCTCCCCACCTATGCTCTCTCCACCTATCTTCTTTTCTCTCCATCTTGGGTCCGCCTCCCCCTCTCTCCCTATTTATTCCAGAACCCTCACCCCATCCCCCTCTCTGATGAAGGGTCCAGGCCCGAAACGTCAGCTTTTGTGCTCCTGAGATGCTGCTTGGCCTGCTGTGTTCATCCAGCCTCACATTTTGTTATCTTGGATTCTCCAGCATCTGCAGTTCCCATTATCTCAAAATAAAGATGCACCAGTTTACAAATGAGATAAGAAGGAATTTCTTCTTTCAGAGCGCTGAGTGTCTTTGGAACTCCTGACCAATAGATATCTATGATGGAAAAGTCCGAAAGCACGCATAGGACTGAGATAAATGCATTCTTGGCAAGTTTTGGGGGTTCAAGGGTAACGGTGAAAGGACAGCAAAGTGGGTATGCAGAGTGTGACATGAACCATTATCCTATTGGATGGAGGATCAGGTCAAAGGACCTATTTCTATTGGCCATGTCGTCTTAAACGATGATATTTGGTAACTAGAAGGACAAGAACGAGAGGTAAATGGGGACCCATCAGCAGGATGTTCCTATTCAAGCTACTGATGATCCTGAAACTGAAATATATCTCAGTTCCTTCATGGTTAAAATCATGAAACTGACTTCCTAACAGGATTGTGAATCTAGTTACACAAAATTGACTGCAGTGTTTCAAGAAGCTAGCTCATCCTGACTTTCTCGAGGGCAACTAGGCCCAGTGCTGTCAACATTTCGGAAATGAATTCAAAGATGATGCGTTACATTTCTAGAACGAGCCAAGGTACATTAACTTGATGTTGCAGGCAGTTTTGGTGGTCTGTCAAGACTTGAAACGATCTCTAACCCAGGCTATGCTGTTTCAAAAAATTCAAGTCATTGGGCTGCAGCATTGAGCTGATTCCAATCGGTTGTGGAGCGTTCTTTTCCTCTAGGATTTGAAATATAATGTCCTGGCTGCTGCAGCAATGCGTTGTGAGTGTGTGTTGCATTTTAATTTGAATGGAAGAGTTTTAAAAACAAAAGCCTGCCTTCACAGGCAAATTCCAAGTTCTGAAGCATTTTCAATAATTTTCGATTTAATAACGATGGCCCAATTAGTGTTCCAAAAACAGAGTTCTATGATTGAGTTAACAGAATTCAATTATGCGAGTAGAGAGAAGGTGGTGGGAGCTTAGTACTTGAACAGCTGTTGCCGATGTGCTGTGGGTACTCTCAATGTCATGACAGAGCGAAATGCAGGGTTGTCACACAGGAATCCTATCTTACTTTTGCCCTTGTCCCTCTAAATGGAAGTGGTTGAGAGTTGGAAAATGCTGTTGATGGATTTTGGTGAATTCCCTCGCCTTGTGTGTAGTTCGCAAGTGCACCCCCTCGTGTGTGTTCAGATTAATTTCCATTTGCCACACAAATCAATCTGACCTGCCTGTTTTCATCACCCTGCAATCCTGGGCTCTCCTCATCACAAGTTACCATCTCAGCGATTTTCATATGTTTCACAAACTTAGTGATCACCCCTCGAAACATTTAAGTCTAAATCATTCTGATATAGCACAGCAGTGAGCGCTCGAACAATAATCCCTCCAGAGCCTCACTGGACACAGACTTTCAGTCACGAAACATGGATCAACCATAACCTTCTGCTTCCTGCCAACTCAGCCCATTCTGAATCCAACTTACCAAATAAAATCAGAGTCATCGAGCTGTAGAATATGGAAATGGACCCTTTGGTCCAACTTGTCCATGTCAACCAGATATGCTAACTAATCCAGTCCCATTTTCCTGCGTTTGCTACATAGCCATCTTAACCCCCCTCATTTATATCCCCTTCCAGATGCCTCACAAATGTTGTAATTTTCCCAGCCTCCACCACTCCCTCGGAGAATCAAGTGTGGAGCTGGATGAACACAGCAGGCCAAGCAGCATCTTAGGAGCACAAAAGCTGACGTTTCGAGTGGAGACCCTTCATCAGAAAAGGGGAATAGGGAGAGGGTTCTGAAATAAATAGGGAGCGAGGGGGAGGCGGATCGAAGACGGTCAGAGGAGAAGATCGGTGGGGAGGAGACACGCGACGTAAAAAGGCCGGGATGGAAACTGTAGACGAGAGTATAGGTGGGGAGGTAGGGAGCAGATAAGTCAGCCCGGGGGGGGACGGACAGGTCAAGAGGGCAGGATGAGTTTAGTACGTCGGAAATGGAGGTGGGTCTTGAGGTGGGAGGAGGGGATAGGTTAGAGGAAGAACAGTTTAGGGAGGCGGGGACGAACTGGGCTGGTTTTGGGATGCAGTGGGGGGAGAGGAGATTTTAAAGCTTGTGAAATCCACATTGATACCATTGAACTGCAGGGTTCCCAAGCGGAATATGAGTTGCTGTTCCTGCAACCTTCGTTTGGCATTATTTGTGGCACTGCAGGAGGCCCATGTTCAGTTTGGTTATGACTTTTGAGGAATGGATGGTCCCTTGGAGATTGAAATTGGAGAAAGATTTCAGGACTTTTTCATGTTCTTGTCTTTCTGTTGCGCCCCTCGGAAAAAAGCAATGAAAGTGCCGTTAATTTTTTTGCATGACGAGCTGCTGCATACTGACAGGTCTCACACCATTAACATCACCTTGTCCTTGTGGATATGGATAAAGTTCTCAAAGCTGACAGAAGATTGAAACCTCTTGGATTATGTGACGATGGTACGTTTCCTTGCGTTTAAAAAAAAAATGCTTGCAGCTTAATGAGCATAATATAGAGCACAGTGGCTCTGGTTAACACTGCTGTGTCAATTCCACCCTTTGGTGACTTTCTGTGTGGAGTTTGCACATTCTCCATGTGCCTGCATGGGTTTTCTCCGGGTGCTCGAGTTTCCTCCCACAGTCAAAAGATGTGCAAGGTCGGTGGATTGGCCATGCTAAATTTCCCAAGGTGTTCAGTGATGTGTCGGTTAGGTGAGTTATAGGTGGATGGGTCTGGGTGGGATGCTGTGAGGGGCAGTGTGGACATGTTGGGCTGACGGACCTGTTTCCACACAGTATGGATTCTCTGATTCATGATTCTATAATTTTACTGAGCGCAAAGGTACAATATTAACTCGTCATATTTGTCTCACCTCTTTACATATTGACAAGAAAGCTTTCATGTCAGTTTCTATGCATTTGCAACGTGTCTGCTGTCTCTAACAAGGCTGACTATATCTCCTTCTCTGATGCACATCTCCTGTCCCCTGACACTGAGAGGTGACACTTGCTTTTCATTCAGTACAATCAATAAAACAATAGCCTCCATATCAGATCCAGCGGCTTCTCTTAACGCACAGACGCTGTTCTTTTTTTCCTCCAGGTATTGACCACTCATCATTTCTAATTCCTCATGTCATCTCTCTCTCATGCTCCCTCTCTCTCTCAGTCTTTATCTCTCCTCTCCCTGTTCTCCCCCATCACTTCACTCACAGGCACAAACAGAAGTTCACAGTCACACGATGTTGCACATGCATATCCTGTCCCTCATGCACAAACACACTACACACACAAAAAAAAAGTCAGGAACACAGTCTCTCACAAACACACTCTGTCACATTCTCACTCATTCATAGTCCATACCGCCACACAGTCGTACACGGTCTTGCACACATTCTGTGGCACACTTGCATGCACTGTCACAGGATCTTTTGCCAATGCTGTTACTCTCAAGTACACACACACTACCACAAATCTCTCCCTCACACACTTACACTTGCAAATTCGCTTGCTGTCAAGCTCACTCACTCTTAGAGACACTCTCACTCCCTCATGCATGCTGTAACACTTCCCTTCTTGTGCTAACTCTCTTTCACACACTCTTGAGCACAGTCACTGGCACACACATTCTGTCATGCGCACACTCACGCTTTCATGCACTGTCTTTGCACTCTTGAACACAATCATACACTCACCTCTCTCTTGCACACAGTCAATTTGATTTGAGTCGTCATTGTCACATGTGCCCAAGTACAGTGACAAGTTTTCTTCTGCATGCAGTATAGACAGATCATACCATACAAGGCGCATTAGTGAAATGGAACATAGCGACAGCTGCAGAGAAGATGCACAGAGAGCGAGATCAAAATTAGATTTAAACTTTTCAGTATCCTATTCACATGTCGAATAACAGCGGTGAAGAAGCTGTTCTTGAATCTTTTCACACATGTATACAAACTTGTTGACACCTTCCCTTCAGAAAAAGGGAGAAGAGAGTGTAATTGTGGGGTGAGAAGGGCCTTTGATTATGTCAGTTTCTTTCCCGAGGCAGCAGGAAGTAAAGGTGGAATCAACGAATGGAAGGCTGGTTTGCATGATGGACTATGCTGTGTTCATGACTCTGTAGTTTCTTGTGGTCTTAGGAAGAGCTGTTGCCAAACCATGCCGTGACATGCATCCAGATAGGATGCTTTCTCTGGTACATAAATGAAAGTTGACCTTGTGGACACACCGAATTACCTTAGCCTGCTGGGGAAATAGAGACATTGGTGTGCGCTTTTGCCCATTGCGACGATCTGGGTGGACCAGGAGAGATTGTTGGTGATCGACACTCTCAACTATCTCCACCTCAGCAACATCTCTCTCACTGCCTGATGCAGGCGCTCACACACTCTCACATTCTGTAGCCTATTCTGTTTGTCTGTCTGTCTCTCTCTGTCTCTCTCTCTCTCTCTCTCTCTCTCTCTCTCTCTCTCTCTCTCTCTCTCACAGTCTCTCTCTGTCTCGCGCTCTCTGTCTCTCTCGCGCTCTCTCTGTCTCTCTCGCGCTCTCTCTGTCTCTCTCTCTCTCTCTGTCTCCACCCACCCACCCCCCCACCCCAGCAACCCCTCTGGCTTTGTCTCTCTCTCTCTTTCTCTCTCTCCCACACACACCCACTATTTTCTCAGTCTTCCATGGTATCTGAATTGTTGGAAGAATTAACTTAGACTGAGCGTGGATTTTCTCCCAATATAGTTATGACAAAGCAGAACCAATTCTGCCTGGAAGAAGAAAGGCAGGAGCATAATAATTAGGGATTGTTTTGCTAGAGGAACCGTGCTGTGATATGCATCCAGATAGGATGCTTTCTGTGGTACATCAGTGAAAGTTGCCCTTGTGGACACACGGAATTGCCTTCGCCTCCTGGGAAGTAGAGACAACGGTGTGCTTTTTTGCCCATTGCGATGATCTGGATGGACCAGTGAACTAATCTAAGCCCATCCCCCCGACACGATCCCATTATCATCCATATGCTTATCCAAGGACTGTTGAAATGCCCCTAACGTGGCTGAGCTAACTGCATTGGCAGGCAGGGGGTTCCACATCCTTACCACTCTCGGAGTAAAGAACCTGCCTCTGATATCTATCTCAAATCTATTACCCCTCACTGTTTAGCTGTGCCCCCTCATACAAGCTGATGTCATCATCCTCGGAAAAAGACCCTCACTGTCCACCCGATCTCATCCACTTGTCATCTTGTATGTCTCTATTAAATCCCCTCTGAACCACCTTCTCTCCAATGAGTACAGACCCAAGTCCCTCAGCCTTTCTTCAGAAGACCTTCGCTCCACACCAGGCAACATCTCCTCTGCACCTTTTCCAATGCTTCCGCATCCTTCCTGTAATGGGGCAACCAGAACTGTACGCAATATTCCAAATGAGACCGCACCAGCTTTTTGGACAGTTGCAGCATGACATCACAGCTCTGGATCTCAATCCCTCTGCCAATAAAACCTAAAAGACCTAAGCCTTCTTCACAGCACTATCAACCTGGATGGCAATTTTCAGGGATCGACATAGATGGACACCCTCTGCACAGCAACACGACCAAGAATCTTTCCATTGACCCAATATTCTGCCTTCTTATTATTCATCCCAAAGTGAATCACCTCACATTTATCCGCATTGAACTCCATCTGCCACCTTTCCGCCCAATTCAGCAGTTCATCCAAAGTCTACCGGTAACCTGCAACATTCTTCCACATTGTCCACCACTCCACTGACTTTAGTGTCAGCTGCAAACTTACTAACCCATCTACCAATGCCTCCGTCCAAGTCACTTATGAAAATGACAAACAGCAGTGATCCCAAAATAGATCCTTGAGACACATCACTAGGAACCAGACTCCAGGCTGAATATTTTCTATCAAGCACCACTGGTTGCCGCCTTAGCCAAAGCCAGTTTCTAATCCAACCTGCTAAATCTCCCTCAATCCCATGTCTCCATGTTTTCTCCAATAGCCTACCATGTGGAACCTTATCGAAGGCTTTACTGAAGTCCACGTACACCACGTCAACTGCCCGACCCTCATCCACATGCTTGGTCACCTTCCAAAATTACTCAATGACGCTTGTGAGACACGACCTGCCCTTGACAAATCCATGTTGACTATCTCCCATCAAATTGGTGCTTGCTCGATGATTATAAATCCTATCTCTTATAATCCTTTCCAAAACATTTCCTACAACAGACGTAAGGCTCACTGGGTTTGTAATTACCTGGGGCATCTCTACTGCCCTTCTTGAACAAGGACTCAACATGTGCAACCCTCCAGCCTTCTGGTACTAAACCTGTAGACAATGAGGACTCAAAGATCAAGGCCCAAGGCTCCGCCACCTCCTCCGTAGCCTCCCAGAGAATCTGAAAGTTTCGAAGGATGATGCGTTGTATCTGGAGGTTGGTGGGGTGGTACGTTAGGACGAGGGAGACTTTGTTTTGGTTGTTGTTGTGGGGTTGGGTGAGAGGGATTTGTTGCAGGAAATGCTGGAGACACGGCCGAGGGCGTTATCAACCACCGAGTGGTGGAAGTTGTGGTCTTTGAAAAATGAGGACATCTGAGATATGCGGGAATAGAATACCTCATCCTGGGAGCGCAGATGCAGAGGCAAAGGAATGGGGAATTGGGGATGAAGTGTTGCGGGAATATGGTGGGAGGAGGTGTATTCTTGGTAGCTGTGGGAATTGGTGGAGTTGAAATGGATATTTGTTTCTCAGTGGTTGGAAATAGAGAGGTCCAGGATGGAGAGAGAGGTATCAGAGATTGTCCAGGTGAACTTCAAGTTCGGGAGGAAGGTGTTGGTGAAGTGGATGAACTGTTCGAGCCCCTTGTGGCAACACGAGCGGTGCCGATACGGCCATCGATGTAACGGAGGAAGAGGTGAGGTTGAGGGCCAGTGTAGGTACGGAAGAGGGAGCGTTCCATGTAACCTCCAAAGAGGCAGGCATCGCTTGGGCCCATGTGGCTACCCTGGCCACCCCGTTTGTCTGTTGGAAGTGGGAGGAATTGAAAGAGAAACTGTTGAGGGTTGTTCAAGGACCGGAACTTCCCCCTCCTCAGTGGTCAAAAATGCCCTCGACCGTGTCACCCGCATTTCCCACACCTCATCCCTCACACTCGCTCCCCATAATAACTACCAAAACAGTGCCCTCCTCGCCCTCGCGTACCACCCCACCAACCTCCGGATTCAATGCCTCGTCCTCCGACCCTTCTGCCATCTGCAATCCGACCCCACCACCAAAGACGTTTTTCCCACCACCCTCAGGTGACTCCCTGATCCGCTGCACACTCCCCTCGGCTGCATCCAAAACCAGCCCACCTATCCCGTCCTGCAACCTCAAACCCCACCCCCATTTCCTACCTCCTAACCTCTTCCCGCCCCCGAGACCTGTTCGTCCTCCCCGGACTGACCTATCCCCTCCCTACCTCCCCACCTACACTCACCTCGACTGGCTCCATCCCCACCTCTTTAAGTTGTCTGTCTCCTCTCCACCTAACTTCTCCTCTATCCATCTTTGATCCGCCTCCCCCTCTCTCGCTATTTATTTCAGAACTCTCTCCCCCTCCCCCTTTTCTGATGAAAGGTCTCGGCCCAACATGTCAGTTTTGGTGCTCCTAAGATGCTGCTTGGCCTGCTGTGTTCATCCAGCTGCGCACTTTGGTATCTCTACATCTCTTAACAACCTCATTAAGTGAGTTCTAGAGAGAACTGTGCAGGGTAGACTTTGGGTTTATCATTCTAACTTGTCAGTCCTGAAAGATGAAAGTTGGTTTGTGTTGGATGTTTGTCTCATAGCTACGAAAGATACACTGAAAGGATTTTTCAAATCTTTTGTTGAGAATTGTACCCATTTAGTCCGTAATCCTTTTCCTTTTTTAAAGCTTCCTTGGTAGTGACAAATTTCAAATATCTGCGGAATTTTATTTGGCTTTGTATTGGTTCTCTGTGATTATCTGTCAACGACTCGACGACCTGCTAGCTGATTACAGAATTTATCATTGATGTGCTTCAGTCTTATAATATATATCCCAATTTCAGGAGAAAGTCCAGAGAGACCTTTTAAAGGAAAGGGGTTTCGAAAGAAAATCTATCGATCAAAATCATGAATAGTTGATAAATTATTTGCATTTCATATTTTCAGAACCTACCCCGGAAGAGAGAGCCCAGAGAATTGCCAAAGCTGTCCGCAAACAGTCAACAGAAGTGAAGGAAAATTGGGAGCAATTGAAAACCCGTGCAAGCAACTGGCAGAAACAGGTGGAAAAGGCATTGGAGAAACTTCAAGAACTGCAGAAAGCTCTGGATGATCTTGAGGCTCATGTGATAACAGCTGAGGGGGTCCACACTGATTGGCAACCTGTGGGTGACCTGCTTATTGACTCATTGCAGGATCACATTGATAAAACCACAGTAAGTGCAATTACATTACACTTCACTTATGAACAGATGTAACCACAATGTTGTATGGAGACGATCAGTAATATGAGTACTTCAGTAATATTGATTGAATGGTTGTTAACTTAATTTGCAAATTAAAACTTAGTTGAGCATGCCTTCTGATGATATCACAACATGAATATCAGTATAATTGAGGATTTTATTAGTCAGTGACATCAGCTGAGTTATCTGCTTGTTGCCATGTTATCAGGGTTAAAGGTAAAGTCTTAGCACGCCATTTGGCGACTCCTTGGAGAGAGACAACTGGTTATGATTTAACCTGAAGATGACCACGCCTCAGTCAAGTAGAGCGGTTGAGGCGAAGACCCTTTGTGGTAAGCTCACTGGTATGGCAATTGAGCCCTCTCTGCAGGGCATCAGTCTGCATCAAAAACCAACCGTTCAGCCAACTGAATTTGAATAGAGTTTAGGATTGGAGAGCAATCCATGCAATTATTTTTTTTAATGAATGTTTCTCACTGAGACTCTCTCACTGGCAAACTTTTTAAAAGCCAGCTCAGCCATACAGGCGAGATCAGTTCCTGATCTCAGCTGAATTTTTTGACCTGGGGTGGGTCTGCGTTCGGAGTTCAGTGATTGGAATGAATTCTCATTAAGTTAGCGAGAGGGATACTGCACGTGAATAGATCGATGTTTTGAGCAGAGGATGAGATATGAGCAAAAGTTTAATTGATGTGGAAGACCAGCCACAATCATCATTGACGGTGGAGCAGGCTCGAGCGTCCATGCAACATTGTGCTGCCGCTATTTGACTTGTTCTGTGGAAAGGAAGGAAAATGGTCAAAGTGTCAAAAATGATGAAGACCACATCATTCTACAACCTCAAAATTTGATTGTGTTCAGCATATTATCACTCCTGGTACCCCTAAATCCTGGTCTATCATCTCAGCAGCTCGACTCTGCCCATAAGCTGGTTACTTGTGACATTTTTGAGGGATCTTCCCAAGTCTGAAAATCATTTTTGTTTTTGTAGAATCAGAGTTGGCCAGTGTGGAAGGAGGTCGTTTGGCATATCATAGCTCTTTGAAGTAACTCCCCAATTCGTCCCCCTCTGCTTGGCAATGACTTCAACCACTGATAAAATCTCTTTAATGGAGGGAAACTTTGGAGGCGTCTGAAAGGAGTTTTCACGATCCCAGAATACAACTGAGCCTTATTAAGTTCTTAGTTTTGACGATCAAGAGCTTGATGAAAGAGGATTGTTTTAAAAAGTGCCTTAAAAGAGGAAACATACAGAGGCTAAGATGTGTAGGAAGTTAGCGAGTTTTGAGAAGATTTGTTGCTCGGGTTGAGGTTCTGGATGTGAGTTTGCTCGCTGAAGGTGCAGGAAGTCTCTTGTTGGGTTTGAAGCCGACACAATTAAATGTTTGGCAACTAGCAGTGGGCCGTTTGAAATCAAGAGTGGGCAAGAGGACATAATTAGACGAGTGCAGATATCCTGAAGTATGGTTGGACTGGTGGAGATTACCAAAATAGCCATAGGCATAGCCAAGGAACGATTTGGAAACAAAAATGAGAATTTAATAAAATTACCATTAATAGTGTCAGTCAGGTAGAAAGTACAGAGAATAGGATTTGGTTCAAGGTGAGACTCGGGCAGTGGAGTTTTAGACGACGTCAAGTTTTCAATGGGCAAATGTGGGACTCCAACAGGGAATGCATTGGAATTGTCAGGTCCAGAAGTGAAGTAGTTCCAGATGAAGGTTTCACTGCTAATGAGCCAAGACAAGAGACAGGTAGGCAGGATTGAAAAGATGTAAAGAGACAGCTTGAGGGATTGCTTGAATGTGTTGTTGGACGTTCATCATGGGATAAACAAGATGCCAAGGTTGTGCTGAGACAAGCGTAATATTACATTGTTGCCAAGGCGGAGTAATGCAATCAGTAGGTAGTGAATAGAGATTGGTGTGGGGACCACAAAGTGGTCTTCCCAGTTTTAAATTGTTATCTCTACATAGTTGCGCAACTTTATGTTCTGTTCAAAAGGCATTACTGACAAGGAAACAGAAGTTAGCCATTTGTTTACTTGTCAATATATCTTGATTTTTCCACCATCTTCTCCAATTATTAACACAACATGTGCACTGTACGAACTGAACCGTTCAAACCTTAAAAGGAAATGTTAAAATTGTGGAATATAAAGTTAAATTTATTTCATTGAAAATTTAAATAAATTACATGAAGGTTTGACCAAGACTGCAAGGAATTAGATGGAACACCAGATGAATAAAACAAGCAGTGGTAAGGTGGTATTAGCTGGATGTTCCTGAAGAAAGAGAACACAGCCAACCTTTCTTCCAGAAGGGGGATTAATTGTGTGGTGTCAGACACAGTCGATTCAATCATTCCTTCTGTCTTTCTTCACTTGACATTCTCATTTTATAAATTTTAAGAAGTTGACTTATTGTCAAGTCACGGTAGGATTGAAAACACATTCTATAACTGTTTGAAGTCAGAAGTCACATGACACCAGCTTGTCGTCCAACAGGTTCATTTGAAATCACACAAGCTTTTGGAGTGCAGCCCCTTCATCAGGTGCAGTTAGTGAGGTGACCACAGAGAGAGAGAGCTTATAAGCAGAGAGATCAAAAGATCATAGAATTGGCGTGAGTGGAGTGTCAGATAATAACTCTATACAGGTGACCAAGAGTGTTAGAGGCAAGTAAAGCGTTTATAAAGTCCATGTCAGTGCTGTGTTGTCATGATAATCAGGCAGCGCAACAGGAATGTACAAAAGGTGACATCTCAGGTCAGACTCTGACTTGTAGTTGAGAGGCTTGTGTTCAGAATCTGTCTTAGAGTTTTCACCTTTATTTCAAAAGCAAGAATTTATAAGATACCACACTGACTGTAACTACAAGTTGTGTGTTTCTTCAACAAAATATCTGCAAACAAACATCCTGGATGAAGACTTGTTATCTGACACTCCACTCACACCAGTTGTATGATGTTTTGATCTGTCTGCTTATCAATTGTGTGACTGTGTGTTTTCCTCCCTGACCGCACCTGATGAAGGGACTGCACTCCGAAAGCTTGTGTGATTTCAAATAAACCTGTCAGATTATAACCTGATGTCATGTGACTTCTGACTTTGTCCATCCTCGTCCAACACCAGCACCTCCACATTATAACTGTTTGGAACCAAGTCAGTGCAACAGGCATATGTCGAACATTTGACTTCGGAAGAATGCCTAGTGCTGAAAAATTCATTAATAACAAAAGATTTCTTCATTGTGCCATCTATCGTAACATGCTGCGTCTCACAGTCATAATGAAAGGATGGCCACTTCAATTTAGCAGGGCCAAGAACAGTTATGGACATTTTTAGCATGGGAGGAGGCCATTCAACCTATTTTATCTGTCCCAGCTCTCTCCCAGCACAAGAAAATTAATCCTTCTCTCGAACTCATTCCACATATTTCACAGAATTGAAATATATAGGTACATATTTAGGAGATTTTAACGTCAAGTGAGCAGTTCTTGCACTTCACCTTGTCACTAAAAATGGAAAACTTGACTTACAAAGAGTGGGTCTTTATTTTGTTCTGTTTTGATGATGAAGCAGATGCAAGTCGAAGTGCTGGAACTGGCCTCTTGAACTTAGCAACTGTTCAACGTGTATAAAATGAATTCAGTGCGCATCTACTAAAAGCAGTTTTATGGAAGGAAAAGGTACCAAAGAAGATTTGGTGTATTGTGCTTGATGCTATTATACGCCAACCTGTGAAAACAGAACTCTACGACTGTGAGTGTTGAGTTCTGAGAGGGGGCTATCTTGTTTGAATGTACATTGCTAAGCCTAGGCCTATTTTCCCAACAGCAAAATTGGTAATCCAGCAAGAAATGGATATTTCTCTCATTTGTTGGCTGTAAGTGTCTGTTTAAAGTTTCCTTATATACAGGTGCTTAACCTGCTTTTACAGTTTGAACATTTATTATGCTAATGAAAATTTTTTGAATGGTTTCACCTCCAGTTTTCCTCTTTATTCATATTTGGTATTTTTTCAGGGTAAGGACTATCTGCAAAATCTGAGATTGGGTTTTGAAAGACAGCAGCCTTTGTTTTGGAGAGATAATGGGAACTGCAGATGCTGGAGAATGCGAGATAACACCGTGTGGAACTGGACGAAGACAGCAGGCCAAGCATCATCTTAGGAGCACAAAAGCTGATGTTTCGGGCCGAGAACCACCTTCAGAAAATGGGGAGGGGGTGCGGGTTCTGGAATAAATAGGGAGAGAGGGGGAGGCGGATGGAAGATGGATGGAGGAGAAGGTAGGTGGAGAGGAGAGTATGGGTAGGGAGGCAGGGAGGGGATAGGTCAGTCTGGGGAGGCAGGACAGGTCAAGGGAGCGGGATGAGGGGAAATAGGGGTGCGGCATGAGGTGGGAGGGGGGATGGGTGAGAGGAAGAATAGGTTAGGGAGGCGGGGACGAGCTGGGCTGGTTTCGGGATGCAGTGGGAGGACAGGAGATTTGGAAGCTTGTGAAATCCACACTGATACCATTGGGCTGCAGGGTTCCCAAGCAGAATATGAGTTGCTGTTCCTGCAACCTTCGGGTGGCGTCATTATGGCACTGCAGGAGGCCCAGGTTGGACGTGTCCTCTCAGGAATGGGAGGGGGAGTTGAAATGGTTCGTGACTGGGAGGTGCAGTTGTTTATTGCAAACTGAGCGTAGGTGTTCTGAAAAGCGGTCCCCAAGCCTCTGCATTGTTTCTCCAATGTAGAGGAAGCCACAACGGGGACAGCGGATGTTTTGGATATTTCTTCAGCATTGATTTTCATTCAGAGTTGGTTCGATTTTGCTGAAGCAATAGACATAACTCACTATGACGTAGACAATGTCAGAGTTAATGTTTCGCGTCCTGTGACCCTTCCTCAGATCTCACTCTTCACTGATGCTGCCAGACCTACTGAGCTTTTCCAGCAACTTCTGCTTTTGTTGCTGATTTACAGTGCCCACAGTTCTTTTGTTTTTTACAACACAGACAAAACTTGATCTCTGCAGGAAGCATGATGCTGCATTCTCCAACTTGCCTGGCCTTTTGTAATATAATATTGTCTTTTTAGGACAGAAGTGGCTTTTTTTTTGTTTTAACTTCTGCACATGCTTTCTATGCAGGTTAAAAGTCTACACCTTTTCAGTTCACTGCAGTGCTGCATAATGAAGACTTGGAACAATTTTTTTTATGAAGTAGAAAATCAGTGTGGTTTGTTTTCCAAAATGTGATGTGTAAGTGCAACACTTAACAGTGTGTTCATCAAACTATTGTTTCCTTTGATCTTTGTGTTGCAGAAATTTCTAGAATCATTTCATATATATTTTTCTTGATATATTTTAGCAGCTTTCCTGGAGCAAGTCTGTTTTCCTTCGGATGAGACGACTTTCAGACATACTCCCTTTATTATGAGATATAATTGGGGTAAAATGAGGAGGATTTTTATTCACTGAGACACACATGACTATATGTTTAAATCATTGGAAAATGCATTCTGTTCGGACTGTCATGTTATCTGGTGTTTGGACCAGGCTTTCCGATTAAATGCAAGTGATTAAGGATGCTAATGATGCCACATGTTATTACAAGAGGAAATGAACTTCCAAGTAAGGATTTTATGCCACATTTATACACAGCATGGACCACGCAGCATGGATGCAGTGACTGAGTGAAATGGGATGCAGTGGCTGTGGGAAATGGGATGCCGTGACGGAGTGAAATGGGATGCCGTGACAGAGTGAAATGGGATGCTCACAGCGAATTGCCCCCTCCATCCTGACCCTCTCGCAGCGACCTGACCCGCTCACACTGACTCGCCCCTGCAGTCCTGACCCGCTCACAGTGACTCACCCCTGCAGTCCTGACCAGCTCACAGCGACTTCTCTCTGCAGTCCTGACCCACTCACAGCGACCTACCCCTCCGTGCTGACCCGCTCAGAGTGAGTTGCCCCTGCAGTCCTGACCCCCCTCACAGTGACCTGCCCCCTCACTCCTGACCCGCTCTGCATTGAGGAAACCAAGCGGAGGCTTGGGGACCGCTTTGCAGAACACCTCCGCTCGGTTCGCAACAAACAACTGCACCTCCCAGTCGCGAACCATTTTAACTCCCCCTCCCATTCCTTAGACGACATGTCCATCATGGGCCTCCTGCAGTGCCACAATAATGCCACCCGAAGGTTGCAAGGACAGCAACTCCTCATCCGCTTGGGAACCCTGCAACCCAATGGTATCTATGTGGACTTCACAAGCTTCAAAATCTCCCCCTCCCCAACTGCATCCCAAAACCAGCCCAGTTCTTCCCCTCCCGCTACTGCATCACAAAACCAGCCCAGCCTGTCTCCGCCTCCCTAACCTGTTGTTCCTCTCACCCATCCCTTCCTCCCACCTCAAGCCACACCTCCATTTCCGACCGACCACCTCATCCTGCCTCCTTGACTTGTCCGTCTTCCCTGGACTGACCTATCCCCTCCCTCCCTCCTCACCTGTACTCTCCTCTCTACCTATCTTGTTTTCTCTCCATCTTCGGTCCGCATCCCCCCCTCTCCCTATTTATTCCACTTCCCTCTCCCATCCCCCTCTCTGATGAAGGGTCTAGGCCTGAAATGTCAGCTTTTGTGCTCCTGAGATGCTGCTTGGACTGCTGTGTTCATCCAGCTCCACACTTTGTTATTTTGGATTCTCCAGCATTTGCCATTATCAGTGGCCTTTCCTCTTTGTCAAAGTTTGTGCAAAAGCAACACGATATGGGGCGGCACGGTGGCTCAGTGATTAGCACTGCAGCTTCACAGCACTGGGGACTCAGGCTCAATTCCAGCCTCAGGCAACTGTTTGTGTGGAATTTGCACCTTGACCCTGTGTCTGCGTGGGTTTCTTCCAGGTGCTCCGGTCTCCTCCCACAGTCCAAAGAGGTGCACGCTAGGTGGATTGGCCATGCTAAATTGCCCATAGTGTTCAGGGGCGTGGGTCTGGGTGGGATGCTCCAAGGTTTGGTGTGCAGTTGTTGGGCCAAAGGGCCTGTTTCCACACTGTAGGGAATCTAAACAATCCTGTTCCCACATCTCCATGTTATAACCCTGCTGAGCACTGCACACAGAGATGTTTGATAACAAAAGGATAACAATAATATTCAAACCCAGTGCTGGAGATGTATTTTAAATACACTGAGGCCAGTGTCGATCTCCAATTCAACTTTTATTTACAAATGAACTGTCTTCAACTTTAGCACTGCCTCATTCAGAGATAGTTGCCAGGGTGTCAGCATCTCTGACCCTCACACGACTTAGCTGTCAGTCAGGGCTCCCTGATTTGGGCTGTTCATGTGGACCAGTCAGGCAACTCATATTCTGTGAGGTTCAACTGGCCGACCTGGTCACAAACCAGTGCGGTGTGTTCATCGAAAATCAAACATGTACTAGAAAGGTACCATTACATACCAGTGCAAACGAAGGCATGAGGCTAAACTGGGGAGGGAAGGGAACTGCTTATTGGGGGTGGCTCAGAGAGTGGAAGAAAATCGAATGGGAAGAAGACCATTTGAGACTGAGGGAGAGAGATGTAATTGCCTGAATGAGGCATTCCAATTGCGAAATGGATTTTTGTGTGTACACCCTGTTCAGTTTCCCCGATCTTAATCTGTCCTCCTCTTTAAATCATTCGTATCTGAAATTTCTGTATCATTTCCAAATGCTCTGTCTCTAATGTTATGCTGTTGAAATTGTTTGAACTGCAGAGATATCATTTATTTGCACAAATGTGTTCAGTGAAATGAGTTGCATGCTATATATGTATTATTCTTCCTGATTCTATTATACGCATACAAATTAAAGTTAGTTCCACTTTTGAACAACAAACTGCTTTTAGATGTATGATGTATCTCATTTGCCTGCCACTTAGTCTTGTTGATGAGTTGTGTTTCTGTTTTGTGAAGAAATTTGAATGAGCTGGAGCACTAATGGCAATGCCCAATGTGGTGATATTCCAACATTGCAGCTGGAAGGTGGGGCGGGGAGGGGGATGGGTTTCACAAGAACTGTTACAGAGGGAAATGGAGAGACAGGTGATGTCAGTGGCAGCACCGAGACAGTGAGGAGAATGAAATGCAGCCTGAAGGGGAATCTGGCTGCATTCTCCCAGGCACGGGCTGAATGGAAGAGGACAGAAAGGATTCACTCAGAGGAAGAGTAGATGAGACTGGACTGATTATGAAACAGGCAGTAATCATTGGCAAGTCACTGATAGGAGGGTGAATCAATCGGGCTCACTTTAAGACTGTTTACAGTTACCATATAGTTCCTGGGAGATGTGTAGATCAGGCCAGGCTCATAGAGAAACGCTTCCCGGAGTAATTAACATGTAGACCCCACTGGGAAAGAGTGAGGGGTTGGCCGTCCTGCTACCACTGATGCACTGAAAGCTTGGGGCATAACTGGGACGATGGGGCTGCTGCTGCCGAGGCACAGTCGGAAAGGACCACTGAGATTTTCCTGCTGAAGGTAAATGGGGGTCCATTCAGTCCTCGGACCCTCCCCGTGTCTCACATGTATGTAAATAGTTTTGTTGTATGTCTAAGAGAGGTCTTTGGTTTGTTGGGTGGAGCCAAAGTCCAATGCTTTATTTGTTTATTTGATATGCAGCTGGACAGAAGGCAACTGCAGTTGTGACATTGTACATATACAAAGAGATTTCTTGTGAAAAAGGTGTATTTTTCACATCAGAAATGTGACTGGGAGGAGTGTGGATGAGCCCAGGCTCACTGTGGGTCTGGTTACGGTCACCACATTGTCACTAAGATGTGTGTATATGAGGCATGGCTGGCTGTGAGACTGTGAAAAATCACTGTAATTAATAGGAGTTTGTTTCTTCAATTATTTGTTGGATGTGTGTGTCACTGACTGGTGACTTCAGCCTTATCTTTTGCACTGATGTGCTGGGCTCTTCCATCATTGAGGATGGGGATATGTGTAGAGTCTTCACGTCCAATCAGTTGTTTAATTGTGCACCACAGTAAATGACGAGATGTGGCAGGACTGCAGAGCTCAGATTTGATCCATTGATGGTGGGATCACTTTGCTGTATCTATCACTTGCTGGCTATGCTGTTTGGCGGCTTCACCAGGTTTCTTTATTGATTCATTCACAGGACAAGGGCATCATAGAATAGAATCAGAGGATCCCTACAGTGTTTTGGTATTTCCAGGGGGTCCCGGGAGGGGTGGTGTGTCGGTATTTCCAGGGGGCCTCAGGGAGTATGTCAAGATTTACAGTGGGTCGCAGGGAGTTTGCCTGTACAGGGGTCTGGGGCTGTGTGTCAGGATTTGGAGGAGCTCCTGGGGAATGTGTCAGTGTTTAGAGGGGACCCTGGGAAATGTGTCATTATATACAGGGAGTCCCAGGGAGTTTCTCAGTACTGAAAGCGGGGACAAGGAATGTGTCAATATTTGCAGCTGGTCTCGGGGAATATATCAGTATTTACAAAGGGTCCTGGGGAGTGTGGCAGTTTTTTTCGGGGTTCTCTGGGCCGGTGCCAGTATTTAAAGGGTGTCTAGGGAATGTGTCAGTATTTAGAGGGCTTCCCGAGGAGTGTGACAGAATTTACAGGGGTCCTGGTGATTGCATCAGTATTTGCAGGGTGTCCCAGGGAGAGTATCGGTAGTTACAGGGGGTGGAGTGTGTCAGTGTTTACGGGAGTTCCGGGCTGTGTATCGGTATTTCCAGGGGGAATGGGGAATGTGTCATTATTTCCAGGGGGTCCTGGGAGTTTATCAGTGTTTACGGGGGTTGCGTGGAATGTGTCAGTGTTTAGGTGAAGTCCCGGGGAATGTGTTCGTGTTTAGAGGGGTCCCTGGGAAATGTGTCCGTATTTACATGCAGCCCCAGGGAGTTTCTCAGTATTTACAGCGGATTCCAGGGAATGTGACAGTAGTTACAGTGTGTCGTGAGGTGTGTGTCGGTATTTACGGGATATCCCAGTATTTGTGGTGAGTTGCGTAGAGTGTGTCTGTACGTACAAGGGTCCGGGTATGTGTGTCAGTATACAGAGGAGGCCGAGGGAATTTTTCAGTGTATAAAGCGGGCCCTGGGAAATTGGGGAAACCAAGCGGAGGCTTGGGGACGGCTTTGCAGAACACCTCCGCTCAGTTCGCAACAAACAACTGCACCTCCCAGTCGCAAACCATTTCCACTCCCCCTCCCATTCTCTTGATGACATGTCCATCATGGGCCTCCTGCACTGCCACAATGATGCCACCCGAAGGTTGCAGGAACAGCAACTCATATTCCGCCTGGGAACCCTGCAGCCTAATGGTATCAATGTGAACTTCACCAGTTTCAAAATCTCCCCTTCCCCCACTGCATCCCTAAACCAGCCCAGTTCATCCCCTCCCCCCACTGCACCACACAACCAGCCCAGCTCTTCCCCCCCACCCACTGCATCCCAAAACCAGTCCAACCTGTCTCTGCCTCCCTAACCGGTTCTTCCTCTCACCCATCCCTTCCTCCCACCCCAAGCCGCACCCCCAGCTACCTACTAACCTCATCCCACCTCCTTGACCTGTCCGTCTTCCCTGGACTGACCTATCCCCTCCCTACCTCCCCACCCACACCTTCTCCACCTATCTTCTTTACTCTCCATCTTCGGTCCGCCTCCCCCTCTCTCCCTATTTATTCCAGTTCCCTCCCCCCATCCCCCTCTCTGATGAAGGGTCTAGGCCCGAAACGTCAGCTTTTGTGCTCCTGAGATGCTGCTTGGCCTGCTGTGTTCATCCAGCCTCACATTTTATTACCCTGGGAAATGTGTCAGCGTTTACAGAGGGTCCCTGGGAGTGTGGTGGCATTTTCAGGGATTCTCAGGTACTATGTCAGTATTTACAGGGAGTCCTGCGGAGCGTGTCAGAATTTCTCGGGGCTCGGTGCATACTGACACACTCCCCTGGAATCCCTGTAAACACTGGCACACTCCCTGGGACCACCTTGAAATACTGTAGCTCTCCCCAACACCCGCTGAAAAAACAAAGTCCACAGGCCCCCCTGTAACGACTGACGCTCTCCCCAAGTCTCCCTGTCAATCTTGACACAATCCCTGAGACGCCCTGTAAATACTGACCCTCCATGGGACCGCCTGTAACTACTGACACACTCCCGGGAGCACCTGTAAATAAGTTCAAATTCCCCGGAACACCCTGTAAATACTGACACTCTCACCAAGAGCCCCTGTCAATACTGACACAGTCCCTGAACCCCTGTAGGTCGCGGGAATTTTTCAGTATTTAAAGGGGGCCCCGGGAAATGCGTCAGTCTTTGCAGAGGGTCCCAGGGACTGTCACTATTTTCAGGATTTGCTGGGACTGTGTCAATATTTCCAGGGGGTCCCACGGAGTGTGTCAGTTTTACAGGTGATTTCAGGGGCTTTGTCAGTATTTCCAGGGGGTCACACAGATGTGGCAATATTCACAGTGTGTCCCCGGGGACTCTGTTGGTCTTGACAGGGGATTGCCAGGTCGTGTGTCAATATTTACAGGGTGTCACAGGTTGTGTGTGTGTGTCAATATTTACAGGGTGCCCCTGTGTGTGTGTGTCAATATTTACAGGATGCCCCTGTGTGTGTGTGTGTGTGTGTGTGTGTGTGTGGGTATTTACAAAGAGTCCCTGGGGCGTGTGTCAGTGTTCATTGTGAGTCCAGGAGAGACTGTCAGTATTTATAGGACGTCCAGGGAGACTGTCAGTCTTTACAGGGGGTCGTCAGGAGTTTGTCAGAGGGTGAACGCTGAGGCAGGGCCTCATTATGCAGCTGTCAGAATTCAGATAGTGTCCCTTGATGAGAGGGTCAGTACTGAGGTATTGCAGCTCTGTGAGCAGGTCAGTTCTTAACCAGTGTCTCGTTGTCAAGTGGTCCGTGCTGAGGCAGTGACAGTATCAGTACTGAGATATTGAAGCGCTGTCTGAGCATCAGGGGTTAGGGAGTGCCTCATTGTCACAGGGTCAAAAATGTGGGAGTGCGTTATTGTCAAAGGGTCAGTGCTGAGGGAGTGCTGCCATTTAAGGGGGACAGAATTAAGGAAGTTGTTCACATTTCAAGGGCCAGTACTGAAATAGTTTTGCACTGGGAGGTCAGTGTGGAGGGAGGGCCTCAGAAGCAGTGGGTCAGTATGACGGTTTCCCTTATTGTCAGGGGGGCAGTTCTGAGGCACTGACCCGTTGTCAGAGGGTCAGTACTGAGGTATTGAAACACTGTCAGAGCATAAGGGCTGAGGTGTTACAGGTCTATGAGAGGTCAGTACTACGGGAGTGCCTCATTATCAGAGGTCCAGTCCTGAGGGAGTGCCCAATCGTCAGACTGTCAGTACTGAGGGAATGCCTGATTGTTCAAAGGGTCAGTACACAAGGAATGTCTCAATGTAATGTATGATTAGAGATGCAGTGCTGAAGGAGTGCCTCATTCTCAGTGTCAGTTCTGAGGCAGGGTCACATTGCTGGAGGGTTGTTCTGACTTAGTGCATTAGTAACAGAGGGTCAATACTGAGGCAGTATCTCATTTTAGGGGCTGAGAATTCATGGGTGCTACATAATTAGGAGGTTAGCCCCGAGGTATTGTAGCTCAGTTGCGGTCATAAGTGAGGGGGGAGTGCAACATTGTCAGGGGTCAATTCTGAGGTCTCAGAAAAAGTCCTCCCAGAAGCATCAGCAGGACTTGACAAAATCTGTACAAGTGAAGCAATGCCTGGCCCGTTAAATAAGAGCAGGTTTGTTGGAGCCGATGTAAACGATAGACCTCAGTGTAATGGAGGAAGCATTGAGGGAGTCCTGTACTGATAATACAAGATAATAATTCATACATAATTGCAGCATTGTCAGAGGATCAGAACAGCCAGAGTGCATTATTATGAGAGACTGAACACAGAGGAGGAGCTTCATTGGAACGGGTTCAGAATTAATGGTGAGCAACCCATTCAGACGGTCAGTACCGAAGTATTGCATTTCTATTGGAGGCTCAATACTGAAAAATTACCTCTGTGAGAAGTTAGGACTTTGTCAGTAGTGAGGAATTGTGGCATTGTCACTGTGTTGGTCTGAGAAAGTGCCTCTTTATCAGAGGGTCAGAATTGATGGGAGTGCTACATGATTAGATGCTCAGGACTAACAGATTGCAGGACTGTCGGCGGGTCAGATCTGTGGGAGTGATCATTGTGAGATGGTCGCTGATATTCAACCCTAAAACACAGAGCGCCCTGTAAATAACTCCTTAAAAAAAGGCCCCTTTAACTAAACCCGAAAACAGAGCCCCCGTATCGAAGTCCGAACACACAGAACCCACTAAATTACCCCTAAAACACGAAGCTCACTGTGAATAAACCCCAAACACAGATGCCCCTGTAAATGAACACTAAACAATAGAGCCTCCTAAAACAAACAGCACCCGTGAAATAAAGCCTAAAACACAGGAACCCCAGTGTATAAACCCTGACATTCAGAGCCCCCTGTAGATAAACACTGAAAAAAAGTAAAAACTAAAAGGAACTGTGGATACCGTAAAATCAGGAACAAAAACAAAATTGCTGGAAAAGCTCAGACCTCACGCTCGCCCAATCCGGCACTCACCAGAGCCTCAGGCCCAAACTAAACCAAGCTTCAGCCGCACTCCTCGCCCTCACACACGGAGCCGCCTGCACAGAGCCCCTCAAACACCTGTCTATCATCCGTAAAAAGCGGGCTTCACTGTAAATAACCCCAAAACACAGAGTCCTGTTTAAACAAACTTCTACAATATCAACTTCACCCCCTGTAATTATACGCTCAAATACAGAGACCCCTTTAAACGAACACGAACACATATCCCCCAGGAAGTAAAAGGTGAAATACCGGGCTCCTTCTCAATAAAGCCGAAGGCACAGAGCACCTGTCAATACACCCCAACATCGAGCCGACCTGTATATTATCCGTAAAACAGGGCCCCTTACAAATAAACCCTAAAAGACAGAGCTGGCTGTAAGTAAAGAGCCCCTTGTAAAGAAATACCAAAGCACACAGTAAAAACCGGAAGAACTGCGGATGCTGCAAATCAGGGAAATATCCAAAGTTGCTGGAAGAGCTCAGCAAGTCTGACAGCATCTGTGAGGGAAAAGAAAGAGTTAACGTTTTGGGTCAGGTGATCCTTCCTCTGAACCTCTGGCTGGCGCGTCTTCAGTAATGCAGGGTCAATTGCTTTAAAATATCCTTTTTCTGTGAGGCTCTATAACATTATAATAGAAAAACATCAGAACTAAGCAGGAGTAGGCCATCCGGCCCCTCGAGACTGCCCCGCTGTTCAATAAGATCCTGGCTGATCTTTTTGAGACTCAGCTCCACTCACCCACTCGCTCACCATCAACCTAAATTCCTTTCATGTTCATCAAGTGATCTGGTCTTGCCTTAAACACATTCAGCGAGGTAGTTTCAACTGCTTCACTGGGTAGGGTATTCCACAGATTGACAACCCTTAGGGTGAAGAAGTTCCTCCTGTCCTCAGTCTGACATCTGCTTCCTTTTATTTTGAGCTATACCCGCCTCGTCCTCGTTTCACCTGCCAGTGGAAACAACCTCCCTGTCTCCACCTTATCTATTCCCTTCATAATCTTGTATGTTGCTATAAGCTCTCCCCTCATTCTTCTGAATTCCAATGAGTATCATCCCAGCCAACTCAGTCTCTCCTCATATTCCAACCCTCTCAAGTCTAGAATCAACCAAGTCAGTCTCCTCTGTGCCCCCTCCAGTGAGAGTATATCCCTTCTCAAGTCAGGAGACCAAAACTGCACACAGTAGTCCAGGTGAGGCTTCATCAGGACCCTAAACAGCTGCAGCATAGCCTCCCTGTTTTTAAACTCCATCCTTCTCGCAATGACAGACAAAATTCTATTTGCCTTTATAATTACCTGCTACAATATTACTTTTAGCGATTCCTGCACAACGACACCCAAGTCACTTTGCACAGTAACATGCTGCAATTTTTTTACCATTTGAACCATCGCCTACTTTGTTGTTATTCCTATCAAAATGGATGACCTCACATTTATTGACATTGAACTCCATCTGCCAGACCATTGCCCACTCACTTAGACTGTATAACCATCTGCAGGCCTTCAGTTCTTCTGCACACTTTGCTCTACCGCTCATCTTAGTGTCATCTGCAAATGTTGACACACCACACTTCATCCCCGACTATAAATCATCTGTATCAATTGTAAACAATTGCAGTCCCAACACTGATCCCTGAGACACACTACGAGCCACTGACCGCCAGCCAGATAAACACCCATTTACCCCTACTCTTTCACTATGAAAGGGAGACTGAATTAAAATGCTCCTTCCACCCCATTTACAGCCCTTTCACAGTTTTAATCCTCACGGCTTTATTTTGCCGACAGCTGCAAAACGTGGCTCTACATCAGTGTCTATCCCTGAGTACATGTTAATTTTCTAACCTATTCAGAACAATACCATCGTGTCATCGTTTGAAGAAGCATAATATTAATCAGCCCTCAGCAACCGTCTCCCAGGACTTGAACAGCTTGCAGGATATCAAACAAGTTTTCTGCATTAGCAGAGATAGTAGGAACAGCAGATGCTGGAGAATCTGAGATAACAAGGTGTAGAGGTGGATGAACACAGCAGGTCAAGCATCAGAGGAGCAGGAAGATTGATGTTTCAGGCCTAGATGCTTCTTCAGAAATTGGGAAGGGGAAGGAGGTTCTGAGATAACGAGGGAGAGACGGGGAGATGGATAGAAGATGCATAGAGGAGAAGGTAGGTGGAGAGGAGACAGACAGGTCAAAGAGGTGGGGATGGAGCCAGTAAAGGTGAGTGTAGATGGGGATGTAGGATGGAGCTGGGTCAGTCCAGGGAGGATGGACAGGTCAAGGGAGCGGGATGAGGTTAGTAGGTAGGAGACGGAGGTTGGGGCTTGAGGTAGGAAGAAGGACAAGGGTAGGGAGGCAAGGGCGAGCTGGGCTGGTTTTGGGATGCGGTAGCGGGAGGAGAGATTTTGAAGCTTATGAAGCCCACATTGACACCATTGGGCCGCAGGGTTCCCAAGCGGAATATGAGATGCTGTTCCTGCAACCTTCGGGTGACATCGTTGTGGCACTGCAGGAGGCTCAAGATGGACATGTCGTCTGAGGAATGGGAGGGGGAGTTGAAACAGTTCGCAACTGGGAGGCGCATTTGTTGAGTGCGAACCAAGTGTAGGTATTCTGCAAAGCGGTCCCCAAGCCTCCACTTGGTTTCCCCAATGTAGAGGATGCCACAACGCGAACGGTGGATGCAGTATACCACATTGGCAGATGTGCAGGTGAACATCTGCTTGAGGTGGAAAGTGTTCCTAGGGCCTGGGATGGGGAGTGAGGGGAGTGCTGTAGGAGCAGGTGTAGCACTTCTTGCAGTTGCAGGGAAAAATGTGCCAGGTGTATTGGGGCTGGAGGGGAGTGCGGAGCAGACAAGGCAGTCACAGAGACAGTGGTCCCTACAGAAAGCAGATAAGGGTGGGGAGGGAGAAATGTCTTTGGTGGAGTCGGATTGCAGATGATGGTTGGAGGATGATACGTTAGATCCAGAGGTTGGTGGCGTGGTACATGAGGATGAGGAGGATTGTGTTTTGGTTGTTATTGCAGAGAAGGGGCATGAATTACGGGAAATGTGGGAGACACGGTCAAGGGCGTTCTCGACCACTGTGGGGGACGGGGGGAGGATTTGCGGTCCTTGAAATATTCGGAAACCTGAGATGTATTGGAGTGGAATGCCCTCATCCTGGGAGCAGGTGTGGCGGAGGTGAAGGAATTGAGAACAGGGGGTGTTATTTTTGCAGGAAGGTGGGTGGGAGGAGATGTATTCTAGGTAGCTGTGGGAGTCGGTGAAATAGATATCAGTTTCGAGGTGGTTGCCGGAGATGGGAACAGAGAGGTCAAGGAAGGTGAGACAGGTATTAGAAATAGTCCAGGTGAACAGGTATTAGAAATAGTCCAGGTGAACAGGTATTAGAAATAGTCCAGGTGAACTTCTGGTTGGAGTGGAAGGTGTTGGTGAAGTGGATGAAATGTTCAAGCTCCTGGTGGGAGCACGAGGCGGCGCCGACACAGTCGTTAATGTTATGGAGGAAGAGGTGGGTTTCGGGCCAGTGTTACTTCGGAAGAGGGACTGTTCCATGCAACCTACAAAAAGGCAGGCACAGCTTGGGCCCATGCGATGTTTCTTCTGACTGCAGCCCCCTGGCGGCCCGCCCGTGGTGGTGCTCATCTTTGCTGCGATCTGCCGGCTCGGTCCCCGAAAGGCAGCATCGGTTCCCCATCTCCGCCCTCCCGACAAACCAACCCTTTAAAGGCGGAAGGCACCCACCCTCTTATCATAAAGGTCAGGTTGCGGGGTTGGGGGCCAGGGCGAGAGGGTGCCAGAGCATTTATGCCAGAGGCGCAACCCTAATCTGGGGGTTATCTAGCACCCCCGGAGAAATAGGGATTATGGGTGCACACCGCTAATTTTGGATTCCTCTTTAGAATAAAAAGTAGAGGGGGAGTGTGAATAGGGTTTTGGGATGGGGGATGGGATAGGGTGTGGGGGTGGGGGTGTAGGTCGGGTTGGGGGAGAGGGGGAAGAAGGTGCCCCTCTCCTTCCATTTAAGGGTGCGTACCCACCATTTGGCTCCTTAGGCTCTTTCCTGTTCTGGTTAGGGTTAGGCCGATGGCGAAGGTTAGGGTTTGGGCTAAGGTTAGGGTGAGGGCTGATGCCTGGCACTCCCTCCGTACTGACCCTCTAATATCTATGTACACCCTAAAACACAAGGGTTTCCAGTAAATATGCCCTAAATCACAGAGTACCGTGTTAATCAGCCCAAAAAAGAGAGGGCCCTGAAGATAAACCCTGTAACGCTGAGTTCACTGTAAATAAACCCTAAAACACAGTGCCCTCTATAAACAAGCTCTAAATCAGAGCTCACCGTAAATATTCCCTAAAACACGGAGATCACTGTAAAAAAGAAACTCAGAACAAAGAGCCGCTCGTAAATTTTCCTAAAACACAGAGTGCCTTGTAAAAAGCCCGAAAACACAGAACCTCCTGTAAATAAAACCTAGAACACAGAACCTTCTGTAAATAAAGTATTAAACACAGAAACAAAGTTGCTGGAAAAGCTCAGCAGGTCTGGCAGCATCTGTGGAGGAGAAAAATGAGTTAACTTTTCGAGCCTGGGTACCCTTCCATTCTGAGGAAGGGTTGCTGGACCTGAAAAGTTAACTCGTTTTTCTCCTCCACAGATGCTGGCAGACCTGCTGAGCTTTTCCAGCAACTTTGTTTTTGTTCCTGAATTACAGCATCCACAGTTCTTTTGGTTCTTATTAAACACAGAACCCACATGAGATAAAACCTAAAGCACAGAGCTCAAGTACATAAAGTACAGAACCATAAACGCACAGCCCCCAGTAAATAAGATTTAGGGCTGAGGCTAGGCTTCATGTTTATGCAAGTGTGAACATTAGGGCTGAGGCTAGGCTTAGGTTTAAAGCTGGTGTTATCTCTGAGGGTAGCGTGGAAGAAAGCAGCTTTGCATTCCCAGAGACAGAGCTGAGGGAGAGCATCTGTGTATTCCATAGGAGGCACGGGAACAATTGTAACCTTAACAGATCAAATTATATGACAGATTAGTTTACAATTAAAGATCATTGTGACTGTGGTCACAAGGTGAAGAGCTGGATGAACGCAGCAGGAAAAGCAGCACCAGAGGAGCAGGAAAGCTGACGTTTCGGGCCGAGACCCTTCTTCAGAAATGGGGGAGGGGAAGGGGGTTGTGAAATAAATAGGGAGAGAGGAGAGGCCGATAGAAGACGGATAGAGGAGAAATTAAGTGGGAGGACGGGATAGGTGGGAGGAAGGACAGGTTAGGGAGGCAGGGACCAGCTGGGCTGGTTTTGGAATGCGGTCAGGGGAGGGGAGATTTTGAAGTTTGTCAAGTCCACATTGACACCATTGGGGTACAGGGTCCCTAACCTGTCATTCCTCCCACCTCAAAACCCAGCCCCATCTCCTACCTACTAACCTCATCCTGCCCCCTTGGCCTGTCCATCCTCCCTGGACTGACCTATCTCCTCCCTAACTCCCACCTACATTCACCTTTACTGGCTCCATCCCTGCCTCTTTGGCTTGTCTGTCTCCTCTCCACCGATCTTCTCCTCTATCCAATTTCTGTCTGCCCCCCCCCTCCCTATTTATTTCAGATCCCCCTTCCCCCCCCTACCATTTCTGAAGAAGGGTCTCACCCAAAACGCCAGCCTTCCTGCTCCTTTGCTGCTGCTTGGCCTGCTGTGTTTATCCAGCTCTACACCTTGTTAACCCTGTAAATATGCTCTCAAGCACAGACACCCCTTTAAATAAATCCTAAGAAGGGTCATTCAGGAAATAAAATGTAAAAGAAACCATAAAAGCCAGAGTCCCTGTAAATAAAGTGTAAAACATAGAGCTCCGAGTAAATAAATCCTGAAACACAGTGCCCCCTGCAAATCCTCCCTTAAACTAAGCCTCCTGCAAATAAACTCGCAGAGGCGACTGCAAACAAACCCCAAAACACAGGACCTCCAGTTAATAAAGCCTAAAACAGAAGGCCCACTGTAAATCAACATGAAAAAACACAGCTCCCACTGCAGCACTGCGAATTAGTCGGATTGAGTTAGTACCTCAGTCAGCAAGTCAGTTCTGAGGCAGGGCCTTTTTGTCAAAGAGTCAGATTTGAGGGAGTACCATTGGATGATGGTTATTGCAGCACTGTGAGAGTACTGGAGTGAGAGAGCACCTCACTGTCAGAGGGTCAGTACTGAGGGGGTACCTCACTGTCAGAGAATCAGTACTGAGGGAGTTCGTCACTGTCAGACGGTCAGTACTGAGGGAGTACCTCACTGTCAGAGAATCAGTACTGAGGGAGTACCTCACTGTCAGAGGGTCAGGACTGAGCGAGAACCTCACTGTCAGAGAATCAGTACCGAGGGAGTACCTCACTGTCAGAGGGTCACTACTGAGGGAGTACGTCACTGTCACAGAATCAGTACTGTGGGAGTACCTCACTGTCAGAGGGTCAGCATTGAGGGAGTTCCTCACTGTCAGACAATCAGTACTGAGGGAGTACCTCACTGTCAGAGGGTCAGTACCGAGGCAGTACCTCACTGTCAGAGGGTCACTACTGAGGGAGAACCTCACTGTCAGAGGGTCACTACTGAGGGAGAACCTCACTGTCAGAGAATCAGTACTGTGGGAGTACCTCACTGTCAGAGGGTCAGTACCGAGGCAGTACCTCACTGTCAGAGGGTCACTACTGAGGGAGAACCTCACTGTCAGAGGGTCACTACTGAGGGAGAACCTCACTGTCAGAGGGTCAGTACTGAGGGAGTTCCTCACTGTCAGACAATCAGTACTGAGGGAGTACCTCACTGTCAGAGGGTCAGTACCGAGGCAGTACCTCACTGTCAGAGAATCAGTACTGAGGGAGAACCTCACTGTCAGAGGGTCACTACTGAGGGAGAACCTCACTGTCAGAGGGTCACTTCTGAGGGAGAACCTCACTGTCAGAGGGTCAGTACTGAGGGACTACCTCACTGTCAGAGGGTCAGTACTGAGGGAGAACCTCACTGTCAGAGGCTCAGTACTGAGGGAGCACTTCATTGTCAGAGGGTCAGTACTGATGGAGGACCTCACTGTCAGCGAATCAGTACTGTTGTCATGTTCGTTTTCGGAGACCCTCACAGATTTGTTGCAATAACAAGACACTGACCTGTTTCGGAAAACACGAATCCTTTTATTACCAAGCAAGTACAAGCTGTGGAGAATCACAGTACTTAACCCGGCACAGAGTGCAGAGTCTCGCAGGTAATTCTCCCCGAGCAGCGGACAGTCCCCGCTCTTCATACTTTACAAAATACATGATACATAAAATAATTACACATTTTACAATGACATGATACATAAAACAATTACTACAACAGACAAAGACAGGATACCGAACAATTATTATATCAAGAACATAAAAGACCAGGATATAGTCCCGAAGATAATAAAATGTGAGGCTGGATGAACACAGCACATCTCAGGATGCTGCTGGACTTGCTGTGTTCGTCCAGCCTCGCATTTTATTATCTTGGATTCTCCAGCATCTGCAGTTCCCATTTTCACAGGATATAGTATCGATTGCTCGTGAAGTGGCTGCTGATGGCATGAGGCGATTTCAAGTTGTTATCCGGACAGATTGTTCTAGCCAGACACACTGGCAACTTGAAATCACAAATTCAGTGCCCTGGCCCCTTTGTCAGCGACAGAAATTGCATGCTTTAGAAGTTTCACACCTTTACAAATGTTCCCCACCGAACCCTATTTGGCACAGTTTAATTCTAATTGTATTCAGTCAGGAAGCTTAAGACAGTGTCTGCATACCGATGTGTGGGAAGACAAAGAGTTACAAAAGTTTTACACTGAATTCCTAGCTGGGCAGGAAGCTTCAGGGCAGTGCCTGCATCCCTGTGCGTAGGCAGATAAAAGACTTTAATTTGTAGAAGTATCGAAATCAATGGGATGTTATACAATAACATCTCATTGTGAGAGTCCCTCATGGTCAGAGGGTCAGTACCGTAGACGTGCAGTGTTGTCTGACGGCCAATCGGGTCAGGATTGAGGGCTATTACAGGGACAGGACTGAGGTATTCGAAATAGGGCGATGACTGGTGTGGATCCTTTTTATTTTTTTAAAATTAGACGACACCAAAAAGATTATCAACCCGATGTGATTTGATTGGGTTGACAATCAGTTGATGACAGCAGAAAGGTCAGTGGCCTGATTACCGCGGCCGGGACTTGAGATTTCACTATTGCCGACCTTCTCATTCTTCTCGCTCAATTTCACGGAAGAGCTGTTTTGAGAGAGAGTAGGAACTTTCTGAAAGTGATCGCGGGCCCTAGTCAATATGTATCTAACAGAGACGTGGTAAAGCAGAAACTTGTTTGATGTCCCGCCAGCTATTCAAGTCCTGGGAGACGTTTGTTGAGGGCTGATTAATATTATAATTATTCATAGTTTCGGGTGACACGATGGATGGGAAGATATTGTTCTGAATAGATTAGAAAATTAACACAGTCAGGGATTGACTCTGATGTAGACACAGGTTTGGACACTGTCAGCAACACGAGTTCAAACTGTGAAAAGGCAGTAATGCGTGGAAGGACATTTTAATTTATAGTCTCCCTTTATTAGTGAAAAGTATGGCAAGATCGCAATTTTATGAATGAATGAATGAAATGCGTAACATTAAACAGAGGACCCCAGTGAGTGGTCAGTGAAGTTATGAATGAATGAGAGCGCGATAGTGGTCACATGGAGCGCTGTGGGTGCATCGGGAAAGAGGACCTTTCGTACAACAGTCAAGAGGCTTATGATATAATGTCACACAAAAACCACACAAAAGGATATTTGAAGGCGATTGGCCCTGTATCACGAAAGACACACCAGCCAGCCTCCGGAAGCCTTGTTAAGTGCTAACCGATATGAGTAAACAGGGCAGACCACAGGATATTCAGGGGCAAAGGTTACAAGATTAACAAGTGACCACTTTTCGGAAGAAGGGTCTAGGCCCGAACCGTCAGCCTTCCTGCTGCTTGGCCTGCTGTGTTCATCCGGCTCAACACCTTGTTCTCTCAGACCACGTGAGCGAACGAGTTTGGCGTGTTTGAGTCTGACTGGTAAATATGTGATACACAACCATTTGATGTTACTGACTGCCTGGTGAATTGAAAACTGAAATAACTGCGGATGCTGCAAATCAGGAACAAAAACAAAGTTTCTGGAAAAGCCCAGCAGAACTGAGGGAGGTTCTGTGGAAGGTTCACCGAACCGGAACCGGTTAGCTCTGTTTTTCAACTGACAAATGCTGCCAGACCTGCTGAGCTTTTGCAGCAACTTTGTACTTGTTTTCTGATTTGCAACATCCGCAGTTCTTTGGGTTTTTACTCAGTGTTTTAGAGTTTATTTACAGGGCGCTCTTTATTTATCGCGAGCTCTGTCTTTTAGGGTTTATTTGTGAAGGGCCCTGTCTTACAGATAGTTTACAGGTCGGCTCAGTATTCGGGTGCAGGAATAGGTGCGCTGTGTTTTCGGCTTTATTTCGCCCTGTCTTTGACTCTCTACTTCCTGGGGGATGTGTGTTAGAGTTCATTTTAAAGCGGTCTGAGTATTTGAGTGTACAATTGTAGGGGGCCCTGTGTTTTCCAGTGTCCTGTATGTTTTTGACTTAATTTACAGGGTAGATCTGTGCTTTATGGCTTATTTACAGGGGGCTCTGTGTTGCAGTGCTTCTACACTGGCGGGGTGGTGGGGGGTCTCTGTTTTCGAGTTTATTTACAATGAGGCCTGTGTTTTAGGGTTATTTACAAAGAGCTCTGTGATTTAAGGTTTACATAGAAAGGCTGTATTCTAAGGTTTATTTACAGAAGGCTCTCTGCTTTAGGGTTTATTTGCAGTGAGCAGTGTAGTTTAGGATTTATTTCCAGTGAGCTCTGGGTTTTCGCATTTATTTCCAGGAGGATCTTCATTTCATGGTTTTATTTCAGTTGGATCTTTGTTTCAGGGTTTTTGTGAAACAATGAGCTCTGTGTCTTATTTACCATGCCATCTGCGTTTTTGAGTTTATTTGCAGAGCATTCTGTGTTTTTGAGTTTATTTCCAGGAGGCTCTCTGTTTTTGCGTTTGTTTGCAGGATCCTCTGTGTTTTAAGATTTAATTTACTGTTTATTTGCATGGGTACTCTCTGTTTGAGGCACTGACTGAGTACTGACCTTCTGACAATGTGGTACTCATTCAGATCTGACCCTCTAGCAATGTGTCAGAACTGATCCGCTGACAGTAAAGCACTGCCCCCTCAGTTCTAACCCTCTGACAGAGCTGCAATCGTTCAGGACTGAACTTCTGATCATGTTGTACTCCATCAACTCTGAACCCAATGCATTGAGGTACTGACTCAGTATTTACTGTGTGCAACTAATATACTCACTCAGAACTAACCCTCTCACAATGTGAGCCTGCCTCAGAACTAACCCTGTAACAATGAGGCACTGACCTCAGCACCAAATCTCTAATTACGTGGCTCTCCCCAGTTTTGAGGCACTCCTTCCGTACTGACCCACGAACAATGCGGCACACACTCAAGAATGATCCTTCAATGAGGTATCACCTTATAACAGAGCTACTGACATCAAGGCCCTCTCTTTGGACTGTGTCTGATAATGAGGCACTGACTTGGTTCTGACCCTCTGACAATGAGGCATTCTGTCAAGTCTTACTGCATTAAAATGAGGCACCCTCTGACTGATCTGAAATGCCTCAGTATAGACCCTCTGACTGATCTGAAACACCACTTCTTAGACCCTCTAAATGACAATCTTTTAATTCTGACACCATTACAGTGAGGGTCTGCCTTGGTGCTGACACTCTGTCAAAGAGACGTTGCCTCAGAACTGAGCTGCTGACAATTAGCCAGTGTCTTAGGTACTGATGAGTGAATAATAAGACCCTCTCTCAGCACTGACACTGCAGCAATGAGGTATTGTCACAGAACGAACCCACAAAGGGCTCATAATTGAGGGAGTGCCTCCTGATTGAAGGGGGCGGATTGAGGTGTTGCAGAACTGTCAGAGGGTCAGAACTGAGGTAATGCATCATTGCCAGATGGTCCATTCTGAGGCAGTGCCTCGGTGTAGTAGTGTCAGAATTGAGGGTATGCACATGTTTAAATCATCAGGAATGAGCTTAATGCAGCTCTATCAGAGGCTCAGCACTGACTGCCTGCCTCATTCTCATAGGATCAACACTGAAGCACTGTCAGATCTTCAGTGCTGAGTGGGTCAGAACTGAGGGAGTGCATTACTGTCAGAGGCAGTGCCTCATTATGCAGGTGTCAGAATTCAAGGCATGCCCCATGAATGGAGGGTCAGTCCTGAGGTATTGCAGCTCTGTTCAGAACCAGTGGCTCGTTGTCAAGTGGTCAATGCTGAGGCAGCGACTCAATTCTGTATGGTCAGTCTTGAGGAAGTGCCCCATTATTAGAGGGCCAATACGAAGGGTAAGTCTCAATGCAATCGTGATAGAACTGAGACAGAGGCACATGCTCAGAGATGAGATTACCTCCAGTGTGGAAACAGGCCCTTCAGTCCAGTAAGTCCACACCGCCAGTTGAAGCATCCCAGCCAGACCCATCCCCCTCGAACCCACACACCCCTGAACACTACGGGCAATTTAGCATGGCCAATCCACCTAGCCTGCACATCTTTGTACTGTGGGAGGAAACTGGAGCGCCCACATAGGAGGAAGCCCACATAGATAGCGGGAACTGCTGATGCTGGGGAATCTGAGATAACAAAGTGTTGAGCTGGATGAACACAACAAGCCAAGCAGCATCATCTAGCTCGACAGCTGTTATCTCAGATTCTTTAGCGTCCATTTTCTGA